>NC_139228.1:17649512-17727012 GCF_055691185.1 Crinia signifera | reverse complement strand
TGAGTGGCCTGTGGGCCAATCAAAATGCGGGGGCGGGGCTTTGCGTGTATCAGGGGCGGAGCTATGCTCAGTGTCCCGGCACTCTAGGGAGAAAGCAAAAACGAAACTATTCGTTTAAGCTTTACATCGATGGTGGCAAACCATCTGGTTCTCCCCCATCGATGGCAAAACTATTCGACATCGGCCATAAACAATCGATGATTTCTAATCATCGATGGTCGATTGCCATCCCTAGCTATTGCACAGCCCCTGTGACGTTGTAAGCAGCTAATGAAGCAGGAGGCGTCTTGTTTAAATAAACGCCTTCTGCCGGCTTCTCGGGTCGGCTGTGGATCATTTGCATGAACATCAGACATAGCTATATATTCAATTGATGTCTAAACTGCCGTCTTGCCGAAAATTACATGAATGGTTGGGAAAGGGTTCTGATCTATTCAATCCTAGGTGATTTTTTTCGGCAGGTCAAAATGTTTCGATCTGCCGAAAATCAGGTGGATTGACAAAATAGTCTTTAATCCACCTGCTTTTGCCAGAAAGGTTTTGGCCATTAAAACATGCCAGATCGAGTCAGGGAGGACGGTGCCGAGTGAGCAGCAGCAGCTTACATGGCATCGTCCTCTTGTCCGCCGCCTCCCATACCCTCGGGCCACCTCCAGTCGCCACCCGTACCCAGCCCGCCGCACTCACCTGTCCCACCGCCGGGTTGGGTGAGAGCAGCTCATCCACCCTGTCCAGCCTCCTGCTGCTACCTCCCATCGCTGTGCTCACCCGGTCCCCGCTCCGGCCTGGATAGCATCAATAAGCTGCCAAATCTGACATCCGGTTTGCACGCAGATTGAATAATGGATGTCAGATTCATTCCGGCAAAGAAACATCGGAATGGATCCGGCATCAATTGAATATAACCCATAGGAGTATCTCATTATAGCTGTATCTTCATGCAGACGGGCTGGGCAAGGACTCAGCCACTGGCTTTGGGACAACAGAAAATGTGGTCAATGTACCCCCCCCCCCCATTTTCTGAAACACTGGCCATCACAGGCCCCCAATTGGCCACAGTATGATAATCAAGCTGTGGTTTGGGGGGCACGGCAGAAACAGATCTACACATCAAATCCAGCAGATGCGGAGATCACATAACATAAACCATAGAGGCCCCGACATATCAGATACAGTACAGATATCTTAATCTTTAGTATAATACAACCCCTATTTTAGTTATATAAAGTAGAGGTCAGATCTAATTTCTACAAGAAAAGAGTACCAAGTCATGTATATACGTACCCAGGCTAAGAAGCTAAAGTTGGCCTCTGCTCTGTGCTCTAATGGCTTTGTATAATAAAGTCACAGAGACACCTGCAGGTGTGAGGAACGTATTGCATTCCATTTTAGTTAGGAGGAACATTATACAAAATGTACAAGCTGAATGCATGAAATTGGTGGTAATGTTACAAGTCTTGACAGTTAATAGTAGTTGTTGAATGCATTGAAGGCCCCAGGCAAAACAATGCATTTGGGGAACCTCGACACGCATTCACAGGAAAAAATGTAAATAAGAAAAACAGAACACATCCCTCCTGTGGTCTCATGCCATTTCTCCACTTACTACCGTACAGTGAATGGCTGTCAGTACTCTGATTGTTGGATAGCTCCAGCCATCCACCAATCAGAATGCTGACAGCCATTCACAGGCTGGCAGCAGGATGGGAAGCAGGAAGAGAACGCTGTCTGGTCGATCTGTTTGTGTGTGATATACAATCATGGTGACCAGGCAGCATTCGCTATGGCCTCCCAAGAAGCCCACATCCCAATCTGCCCCAGCTCAAAGGCCCCTAGAATTGGGTGGCCCTCAGGCAGCTGCCTAATGAGCCCATATGCTAAGTTGGCCCTGGTTTCTTTATACCATGTTCTAGATCTGGTAGTTCACTTAATCCGACGCATTATCATACAAAGACCAAGGAGGATCCTCCAGAAATGTGTGTGCATTTAGTTAAATGGGGCTGTCAGATACAATTCATGAACGCTAGTGAGGGTTTTCTTACAAATTATATTATATTGCATAATGAATAAATGCATTTCATAGAGCATTAAATAGGACGATGATGTGCACCATGGAGGTCCAGTACAAATTCCAGAATAATCAGATACAGATAAGTCAGAGGTTTCCATAAGAGGTCCTCAAGCCACACTACACACTAAGCAGTATTTTAAATGATCACTCATTGTTTCCTCCAGTGATATCGTTTGCAGGGCCTATGTAAGGTTTCTGGGCACCCTAGCCAAAACATCAACCTACTGCTCCCTCAGGGACATAACACCCAGAGGCAATGGAGACACCAGACTCCGGACTAACAGCACTGAAGGGATCCAAGTGTGACCACTGCTCTTCCACAGGAGCTCTGCGGTGCACCCACATAGTTATCTGGCTCTATCCCAGGACAACCCCCCAGATCCTGGCACCCTAGGCAGCTGCCTAAAGCTGCCTAGTGGTAGAGCCAGCTCTGATCCTTTGTAATGTTGCCTGGTGTGTTCACAAAATATCGTTAAAGATGCGCGCTCCCCCGGGTCATTAATCTTGTCCTCCATCATGCATTCTGCATGTACAGAATGGGGATGGGATGATCATTAACAGTGTTGTTCAGTAGTGTTCACTATAGCACCCTGCATCTTCAAAACCCCTTGCAGTTCCTTTTCCCTTCCTGTGATGTTGCAATCTGCTATGGTTCTTCTAGCACAGTGTGGTCTGTATTTCAGCTCAGGATGCAGATCAGACATGTACTAGAAGCCCACAGCAGAGAGTCTAGTGTCTACGAGGGCTTTACAGTCCAGGTTTGCCATGCTTATACATTAGTACATCAGTTAATTTGACGTAACCATCTGTGTTAAACCATGGAAGTCTTTCAAATCCGGACCATTTGGGGTACCTTTATGGCCATGTTTAGGCACCTCTAGTGTAAGGTTTGCATATGAATCAAATATGATGTGCAAATAATGCAACAGCGGCCAGAACCAAGGGCGTAACTACCATAGGTGCAGGGGGTGCAGCTGCTACGGGGCCCAGAGCTTTGGGGGGCCCATCTTCCCTCTGTAAGTTAGATGTGCTTTCTATAAGTATCAGTATTGGCTGGTAAATAGGGGCCCTTACAAACTTTTGCTATGGGGCCTATGGACATCTAGTTACGCCCCAGAACATTTTGCCAAGTCATAAGAATATAGCAACAGATCCACATCCCTAGTTTTTATACCCTATGGCCATGCATTTCGGAAACTTTTTTAGATTTCAGTGGCATCTTCCGCTTATAACCATTTTTATGAGTATATACTAATTTGATACTGTAAATCATTTATTTGCTGATTATAACAATTCCTTGATCATCATTTGTTGGCATGGTTACTGTATATTTCTCTCTACCATTTGGGTGTTCATTGTGTATTTGTCAGTCATGTGAATTCTGAGAAGTCGGGTTTCTCATTAACAACAGTACCATCAATACTCAAAGGTTTTTAACTATAAGTGGAAAACATTTTGTGCGTGTGCACAAAATGCTCAAGTATGCATGTCATTATCTACCACTGACTTCCCACCACCTAACTGCCATCACCATCCATTATCATCCCTGCCTAGTAGAGGACATTGTTAAGCCCTCAGTGAAGAACCTTGTCCAGTGATAGCAGTTCCACCACTGGAGACACATTTATAACCTACCTAGCCATATACATAATCCTTTTAGCTCATTATGGGGAAAACTCACAAGATGTGGATGACCGCATGACATTAATTAAAATCAAAACATTTCTTTACAAGACTATACAGAATATTTATGTTGCTATGGGTGCACTGGGAATCAAATTAGGTTTCAAGGATTCAAAATAATCAAATCCAGGAATGCCCGATGAACCGGCAAGACTAAAGCCAGATTGTGTCTGCAGCAACTGAAAACAATGTTATTCTATAAAGTAGGATAGATAGATAGATAGATAGATAGATAGATAGAGAAAAAAAATCACCAAGCTCTACTAATAATATTAGAAAATGCTGCAATTTAACATTGGAGGTGCTTGACATAATTTTGTCCAAAAATATATATGGGCCCATCCACTGCTTCCAACTGACTTTATCATCAGGTGGGTCTCTAACATTAAGGATAAAGTTTAAAGCAGGTTGTCCAGTAAACGGAACCAGGAACGCCTAGAAAAAATAACGAAGCCTGAAGGAGCAATATATTTATAATATGGCTCCATATTTGTACATAAACAGCGGGGCAGAGGCCCGTTTTGTAGTGTGTATAGGCTCTATGGTGAAGCCAGTGCCAAACCAATATGAGCGCTCGTAAAGTATGTTTTTTTTTTAAAACAGCTTGTGTCTCAGAATTTCTATAGATGTTAGTGCCTCCAAGAGATGAAACAAGAACACAGATGATTACAATTTGTAAATCATATAAATACATAATTATGTGTGATCAAGGTTCCATAATTTTGAATGGATACAGTTGATAGCATTAGGGGACATGATCCAACCAATCTTGGTTATTAAAATTTAGGGATCGGCCCTTACAACTAACAGAGGCCCCTGATGAAGTCTTGTACAAGATGAAAAATACAGATTGAGGGGTTCAAAAATTGCTCTCTAGTTGGGACACAATGGTCAAGAGCGAACACCCCGCAAAGGGTGGACAGAAGACTTAAGCACCTCAGCCATAAGCTTTTTGATCAAAACTTCCACTTAGAAGAGATTTTCACGTAAGTTCTTATTCTTAGAACTTTTTGAAAGATTTCAAAAATAAAACTTTTAAAGAATACTCTAACAAGGGTCTGTCTTTGTTGAGTGTGTTGGTATATAAGGGGTTTTGCTTTCAGAACCCACAAGAAAGTGATCCCGCTTATAAATGACTTAACATCTACTGTATTCATCCTCAAGAGATAACATCGGCCTTTAAAAGAAGATTATAGGATTTTGTGCTTAGAAACAAGAAGCTATTGCATCAATTCTTTGACTTACCAGAAAACATTTGACAATACTGCCAAAAGGTCGATACAAACAAAAGATCGACACATGAATGGTTAACACAAGTGTATCACAATTTTTTTTAGCCGACTTGTTCTTACTTCATGATCCATGTTGGCAATGCATAAAGTAAGATTATAATAAAATGCTGATTGCAGTGATGTATGGTGGGCAAAGCGAGTGAAGTGAGGGGATGCAGCACACTAATACGGTGGCCATGTCGACCAATGTCAACAAAGCAACCAAAAAACTTGAAAAACTTGTCGACATTTTCCAATGTCAAACATTTCCCTGTAGACATTTGCTTGTGTTGACCTAGTGCATGTCGTCCTTTTTGAAGTGTTGGAACTATTGACTGTCCTCCTAGACATTGTCGACCTATCAATCTTCACCCGTTGGGAATGACCTATCAATCTTCACCCGTTGGGAATGACCTATCAATCTTCACCCATTGGGAATGGTGGGGCTACAGATCTGCAGAGATAAGGGGTGCAGCTATACAGTTAGGCAATGCTTTTTGTATAGGGGTCATTGTTTTTTTGTTGTTACTGTGCTAGCAGACCAGAAGTCAGACTTGTCCTAAAGACTTCTTAAGATGTCCTGTAATATCTGGCACCAATAAGCGGCATCAAATCTTCTAAAGGCCCATACACACTAAAAAATTCGCTTTCCAATCTGGCTGGTTGGAATGAAAATTTGGACAGTTTTGGGAGCAAATGACAATTGACCATTGCTTCTAAACATGGAAAACCGACACAAATTGGTCCTGCAGACAAATTGGTCAATTTAAGGCCCATACACATCTTGATCTTGGTGAACAATTTCCCTTGAGCTGATCATGAAAGATATTGTGCATCCACACTGAACGATGGGTGCAAATGGCTTGAGCAATATTGGCAGATTGACCAGCATGTCCGGAAGATGTCAATATCTTTAACAATGAGTGAGGGGGGGGGATTGTTAAAGATATTAGACATACACACTAGAAGACATTGCCATCAATATCATTCAGAAGCCCCTTTCTGAACGAGATTGAAGCCAATATCTTCTAGTGTGTATGGGTCTATATGGAGATGACTGCTTTTGGCCATTTTTTAGCATTTGGGAGCAAACGGTTGATTGTAATTTGTTCCCAGAAATTTCCAGATTTTCATTCCAACCAAGAAAAGAATAGGTACAGCGCTGTACTGAATATTAAGAAATATTTAATAAAATTGTTAACAGTAAAATACAATAATATAATTAATAATACACACAAGACACACACACACATAGAACATGCAATCTCCTTATCAAGGTTAGAACTGGTTAGTGATTATTGGGTTTGCAATTGCATATGTTATATGCTCCAACTTTGAGCCAGTTAGTAGGTTTTAGTATAATTGAGAGTTCAAGTCCCCACACATGTGCACATTAGAAGTGGTTATACTTAATTGTAATCCAGGGGTATTGTGGCTTGTGACATCAGCGATTAAATTCTCCGACCGTTCCCACTGCAGTCATATCTGAGATGATTTTCAATCTGCTGGGTACAATAGCAGCCTGGTGGTCCCCTCAACGCGTCAGCTAGATTGGAAAGATAATCGTCTAGTGTGTATGGGCCTAAAAGCCTGTAAATTGCAAGTTCTCCATGTATTGGACATTCGTTTGCAACACAACAAATTACGATCTGGGGAATATGGAGGCTGAGTCAATACCTTGACCTGTGATCATGTTCCTTAAACTATTCCTGAATTGTTTTTGTATATAAAACAAATAAAATGACATAAATAACACCAAAAATAGAGCAAAATGGTGTCAGACAGTATATAAATAAATTAAATAAGACCTCCAATGTTTTGTACATATTTTATACTATTTCCGTGCGGTTAGTCTCAGCCCGGCCTCTAATGTACAGACTAAGCGGTGTTCTTCTGGATTGGATGCACAAATAAGGGGAACATTTGGTTGCTATGCTACAGCACTGGCATAGTAAGACTTGGTGTACAAGAACAAATCTGTGTATACTGTAGGAATGCAATTCTGTTCTGTGTTGTATTCAATACATCAGTTTTTTTTGTGTTTCTACCTCTTAGCCAGGTGCTTAAACATGGAAGGGTTAAGTGAGGGAAAAGTACAATTAGAGCACATTATACATTTCCGATAGAGGAGAGTATTTAACTTTGTAAAGGAAACTAATTCAATGGGGAAATAATTAGCACCATCATTCGTCCCTCCTCCCTGGGCTGCACGTGCTAGTGTTTCCTCTGCCTGACTTCCTGGGTACAAGTAAGATGCAAGAAGAAGAAAAATAACCTTAAGTGCTTTAGGGTAGAGGCCGCTAAGCAATAACACACGGGTCTGAGATCATTATCATTATAAGCCATAGGGATTCAACAGATGCTCTCCAAGGATGGGACAGAGCTAAAATCTGTGCAATAATTTTCCTGTGGTCTAGAATTTCATTGCCCTGTGATAAATCAGGATAACTGACAAAATCTGTTTTAATACAACCAACACAAAATGCAAAAGAAATGTGTAATCTCTTGAACAGAGGTGGCCAAACCTGTCCTCAAGATCTATCAACAGTTCATGTATTTCAAGCAACCTGTGGATCTTTATTAGGAATGAATGAAGAATGTTAGAAATGTTAGTTAGTAATGATTGCAGCTGTGCACCAGCTAGGGGATTTGGAAAACGTGGACTGGTGGTAGATCTCGAGGACCGATTTGGCCAGCCCTGCCCTAGACTGTATTAAGCGGTAAATATGTGGGAAGAAAATTATATATATATCAAGCAGAATAGAGGCGGCACTCTCACAGGCTGGTTTTGAAGTTTATTACGGGAACGCAATAAAGGACTTTTAAACTTCAAAACCAGCCTGTGAGTGCCGCCTCTATTCTGCTTGATTAGATTGGACCCTTGGAGTTCTTTGGATGGCACCGCAGCAAGTAATTGTTTATACAAGCGGAGTGCCGGGTATATCTGTCTTCTCTCTCTCTCTCTCTCTATATATAAAAGAAGTATTGGTATAGGCGCTGGTAATGTCCTTTTTATCCTTTAGACCAGCAAATAGTCCACCTGATAGTCCTTCAGGGGTTAAATCGCACACAGACTACTTTAACAGCCGCAGCACCCTTCTCAATGAACTCCTGGAACCACGGAGTGGAAATCTGTGCAAAAAACAAGTAAAGAAGGGGTGCTTCGTAGTGCATTAAAAGAGTAACTTTAATTTGAGTAAAAACAACTCCAAGGTACAGAAAGAATGTAAGCGTCCCATAGATAAAAACACTGTGGGCTGGTTACCACAAGGCATGTATATACATACACCACGGCAATACTGCTGACATCCGCGACATCCGTCCTGCAGCCGGTCTGGAGACGTACACAAGCTGGGTTGCGAGGCAGCGTTCACAGATGCCGGAGCCGGGAGAACAGCCGGAAGTCAGTCACAGAGAGCGCGTCAGCAAGCCACGCCCTAACACGTTTCGTCAGATGACTTCGTCAGAGGGCGTGGCATATATATATATCAAAACGAGAGACTGACCCATCTAGATGCGCTATAAAACTAGCAGCATTTCTATAGAACCTCGCTGTTAGGTAGAGGAATAGGAACAGGAATAGGTAGAAATATGGAATACACTGTAGAAGTGCGAATATAAATTCACCAATAATCTACATGACTCACAGACCATACAAACAGTAGTTTTATTTGAACACAGTTGTAAAAATGGTGGTGGTTTTCACCAATTACATAGGCAATTCTTCACAGATGTAACTTTCATGATCATAATGTGCAACATGTGGAAGAAGAAAAAAATACTGATAACCCTATGCGTTTCATCTGTTAGGACTTCATCAGGGGGTGATGTCCGTATATAGAGAAATGTACTTCTAAAACAGAATAATCATCTTCTGTGTTGCTAATTGAATCACTAGAATCTGCCCTAAGGTGTATATTATTTCCAAACCAGATTCACTGAAAGGATGGTTAACTACTGTTTTTATGGTCTGAATTCTATGTGTCACGCTTACATGTCTTTTCATCAGGATGCGCAAAAAAGTGCAAATAGTCCTTGTGCAAAGAATAATTAAACCTGCTGACTGCTCTCTTACCCTTAAGTAGCGTGTCCGTGTGCCTCTCAGGTTTCTCCGGCGTCTGCGGGTCCTGCGGCTCAGCCCACTATGACGTGCGGCTGTTGCCAGGCAACCCTAGACGCTGTTCTCCCGGGTATTATTACTTTCACTCGCTTACAGTTATTCACACATTTTTCACTTATGAGGTTTGTTGGCTTAACACTCCACCATTTATGGAAGAAAAACAGTGTATATATAACAATATAACTATACTATCTATTGCTACGCCAATTATATAAATGCATTCCATACAATCATTTCGTTCAATCCGGTTGGTTCCCTTGGGGGAATCCTCACCGCCCTGTGACAGCGAGGGTTCCACCAGAATGTAGAATAGGGTGAGCGGCCATCGCGGGGGTTAAACAGCGAGGATTGCTTGTTTTCCGGCCTAGTCAGTTGCTGGGTGACCAGCCTGGGTTTCACTGGTATGAGCCCAGAGCTCGCTCCCTGACTCCAATCTTCATGGGCAACGTCAGATGTTTTAGCAAACTATTACCACTTTCACACCGCACTTGTTAAACGGTATATTGACGGTTTTTTTCCTATTTCTAAACGTTTAAGGCTGCAGTGGGAAAGTGCCAGAGTTCATTTACCGGTTAAAGATAACCGGTATTTCAAAGCGTTTAAAAAGCAGAATCCTACACGTTTCAGAGCCGTTTTTTATGCAGTGAGAATGGCTCTGAAACGGTATTTAGTAAAATCAACAGATTACAGACCTGTGATAGGCTGTCCCCTGCATTCTGCCTTGAAACGTGTTCAGGGGATTAAACGGGTTGACTGATGTGAATGGTACTTAAACGGTAATCTACTGCAATGTGAAGGCTCAGACCCGTTTTAAATACCGTTAAAAAATAACGGTTCTTTAAACGTTTTGGCAGTGTGAAAGCGGTATAACATTAACCACTATTTGGACATTTGCAGCTGAAATGAATCATAATATTTGTTAGTCTTTGTGAAGTGTGCTTCTTTAATTCTAGATGCACAAGGACTGGCGACATTACAAGAATTAAAGAAAAATGTAACACTTGGGCCCATGTACAGTTGAACGGGATTTAATTCTCAATTGCAAAATGCACCCAGAAAAGTGCCTTTTCTTAAACTTGCTGAATGACAATATATGCAGCTCATACATAGCTAGAGAGAGAGAGGAGACAGCAGCGGCGTAACTATAGCACCGCAGCCCCCGCCACCGCGTGCATGTGGGGGCTCCGGAGGCTGCGGTGCTATAGTTACACCCCCCCCCCATCCCCCGCAGACTTACCTATCGCGCTAGTCCCGGCGGCTCCGTTCTTCTTCTGCTGAGGACCACCACAAAATGGCCGCCCCCATATAGCACACTGTTCTCTGAAAATGTCTGCTGTATGGGGGCGGCCATTTTGTGGTGGTCCTCAGCAGAAGAAGAACGGAGCCGCCGGGACTAGCGCGATAGGTAAGGCTGCAGGGGATTGGGGGGGGGGGGGGTTTGCACGGGCGGCGGGGGATTGGGGGTGCTTGCCCAAAACTTAGTTACGCCACTGGGAGACAGCACAGTATACTGTGGAGGGGGCGGGCCTTGCTGTTTACTCACTAGCTACAGTCATGATTTGTGGGTCTGCAGGGAGTGGGCGTGGCTAAGTGATGGAAATTTGTATAATTATGGTAATTAGATTGACACATGAAATAGGTCGATATGGCTAAGGTCGACCCAAGCATTAGATCAACAATGGGGAGATTAACAGTGAAAAGGTTTTTTTATTGTCCCGAATGTCGACATAGTCAACATGGACACAGCGTCATCTAAGTGTACCGCGTCCCCTTGCATGGCACTCTCCGCTCGGCAAACTATTTTATTCTCCCACCACGCCAAACTGGAGGGTAGGGCGTGAAATACCACCTGTCGGCACGTCAGTTAAAAAATTGTGAAAAACTCATGTCATCTTTTTGACCGTCGAACTTCCCATTGTCAACCTAATACTTGTGTTGACATTCCGACCCCGTCGACCTTAGTGACATTCAGTGGTCGACCCAATGCATGTCGACTTTAATAGGATATAACATATGATGGACCTCTGCAAAGTCAAAAAAGAAACAACATTATTTGAAGGAGCGGGTGTGTTGTCCAATGGGCGGGAGGGAGTGCAGGTGGGGGCGTGGCCTGGGATGGAGTGTCAGAGGCGGGGGAAGCAGCAGTGTCTGCTGGTGCCTGCTTCAGCTTCTCCTGTGTTTGTGACGTCATCACGTCACACGCTGGAGAGGCCAGAGGAGCCGGGAATGACTAGTGACTAGTGATGACATTGACAGATCGACACAAGCTTAAGGTCGACATAAATAAGGTTGCCATGAGTTTTTCATTTTATTTTTAAGTAGTTTTATATACTTCACTATCCAGATGGCCATAGAGTGAGAATATAATATGTGTGGCGAGCGTAGCGCGGCTCCGTGCCCGAAGCATGGTGAGTGCAGTGAACTATACAAGGGGACGTCCCTGTCGAGATAGACAACAAATACGTGAAAAACTCATGTCGACCATGTCCATGTCAAACTAAATCTTGCATCGACCTTCTGTCAATGTCGACCTAGGGCATGCCGACCATTCTTAGGTGTGGACCTAGTCACGGTTGACCATTCTATGTAGCATGTGGCTAGGTTTCTAGATACTAGAAGGGACCTTTAGAACCGTACTAAACACTTGGAGATTATACTTATGTGCTGAGAAGAGGAAAGGAGGAAGGAATTACATGGTGTCCTTTACAAATTCCTTCACAAATTGTAGCAAAGTCTAACATAACCATTTTAAAAGCCGTGATATCCGCATAATGTACACACAGTCCACACATCCGCGCCCCCCGGCATCTTCACTAACTCAATCAGGGTCGTGTTTCACCCATTTTGAACAACACACACACACAGGGAGCGAATACAAGTCTACACCAGCACAGCACAGGAGTCGCTGTGCTGTAGAGCCTACATCAGGTACAGTACAGTACTAGGGAATGACCGCTGCTACAGTTCTCTTGGACAGCTCCTCGTTATATATTCCTTACTACTCTGCTACAAGTGACACTAATTAAAGTCGGCACATATACCATGGATTAAGAGTGATCGGGTTCATGTAATCATCTTTTATTCATAAAGCACCAAACTAATTCTGTAGCACTGCATACAATGGGAGAGAACAATCAATCTACAAACTTATACAGATATGTTCACAATGTTATAAATAGGCATAATTACAGCATGCAGGTTACATCATTATTTACAGAAAAACAAATGTAAGAATCTATTATTTATAGAACTCCATGCCATGGTTTTCCTTTGTGACAACTGGATATACTTAGTGTTCAATCTAGCACCCGCCATATTTGAAAACCCAAGCAGATCCTCTTCCCTGCCTGGGGTGTCGCTGTCTGCTATGGTGTTTCTAGCACAGGTCTTGTTTGCATATCAGGTGAGATATACAGACCACAATGTGCTAGAAGCACTACAGCAGACAGCGACAACCCAGGCAGGGAAGAGGAACTGCATGGGTTTTCAAATATGGCGGGTGATAGAATGAACACTCTATACTGTAGGGCACAGGTCTTCAACCTGTGGCCCTCCAGATGCTGTGGAACTACATGTCCCAGCATGCCCTGATATTTTTTGGCATGCTCTTATAGAATAAAATGTGGCAATGCATGTTGGAACATGTAGTTTCACAACATCTGGAGGGCCACAGGTTGAAGACCCATGCTGTAGGGTGTACTGCCTGGAAACGAACACATGTGCAGTTAGGATGTGGCTCTTGGTCCCAAAACCCAAGAACACTGGCAGAGATAGTGCTGGGAGCCCAGAAAAGAGGAGTTGTCTGTGTGGTTGGTATGTTACGGAGAGGAAGACATATGGTGGAGTGAAGAGAGGATCGGTGGAGTCCAGCTGGAGAGTGAGATAGGGGGAGCAAGTGAGTATATTTGGTCAGGTGCAGAGATGCCATACAGGGGACAGAAGAGCTTCTTGTACAGCGGAAGGACCAACTAGACAGTTTAAGAGCAACATCACTATTGAGTGAACTGCAATGCAAAGGAGTGAGGCCCAAGACTACCCTATGGGGGGGATTAAGTCCTGGTCGATATTTCAGGCAGTTGGAAATATCTGCCATCGGTATGCAACTACGCCCGCTTTAAGCTGGGTCTCGCCTTTGCAGACTAACTTTATAAAAAGTAGAATCTGCCGTTTTCGACAATCTACTGCCGATCCAACTGTCAGAACAGTCAAAAGATTGAATTCAAATTGTCGAAATTGACATCGGAAACGGACGATATTCCAAATGTCAGAAACGTTCACTCGGGAATCAAGAATTAATAACTCCCTAAGAGTGGTAAACTGCATTACATAGGCAAGCAGGCTTTTAAGGAGGCACCAAAAAAGAAGAGTTGTCGATCGCACTGGAAATGTGTGGTTGATGTTCGGTTCAAATTACCTCTTTGTAAGCATGAGGACTCAGGTCCATGTAATGAGGTATGCTACCACTAGACAATGGCGAAGTCAATTTAGAAAAAAAAAAAAAAAAAAAAGAAGAAGAAGAATGTCTATGGGCTGTGCATAGACATTCTTCTCTTTTTTTCTAAATTGACTTTTCAGGAGGCAAGCAAAAAAGCCTCCTATGACAAACTGGAGGAAGCCATGATGCCTGAGACATGTAGTACCATCAAAAGTGCAAGAGGTTCCAGTGATGCTTGTAGTTCTACCAAGTTCTACTCCTTTGCAATATTAACCCTTTGAGCGCCAACATCACATTTGTTATATAAATTCAAATAAAAATTGTGTAAAAAAAATGTAGAATAAGAACCGGCGCTCCATAGTGCAGGTAAAAGTTGATAACAAATTTACTGATGTACAAATAAAAACACACAGTGAGGATAGGGTCGCGTACCAGGGGTGGCGGTATAGGGTACCGCAGATAAATCAGCGTAGAATGGTGCCCAGCAACTTGTAATCTTTGGAGCCGGTTAGCATGCGAGCGCCTTCGTTCTATTGACGTCGCTAGGCCACACCCCAACGTGTTTCGTTATTGACTTCATCAGCGGGCTGGCCTAGCGGCAGTCAGTTACCTCTTTTATCCTCGCCTCAACCCGCTCTAGCAGGTGTTGGCGTGGACAATCAATTTCAATTTAGCTGATTTCTCCGAACCCATGTCCAGACCTTTAAATAAGAAACAATGCAGCAACTTTACACATATAAAACATTTTTTATTATACAGAGTATTAATTACCATATAAAACAAAGCATGACTATAAAAAAGCCGCATATATAAAAACTAACTTGTATTCCAATTTTGATTAATAACATTTAGTCACATTTTAGTCATAAAGTGACGCGATAATCATACCGGAAAAACACACACACATATATGTTATACTGTTAGTTTCAAGTGCTATTGCTGGTCACACCTGATTACGGACCCAAATGGAAACATGTCCAAGATGTAGAGGATTTGAAGAATTTAAATCTGGTGTAGACATCAGTCGGATAGTTTATATATCCATCCTGAATTTTTGATATCCTGCCAGCCTACACCCGTTTCTAGGGTGTTTGATCCAATTCTGGTACACCTACCATTCGCGATAGAACACATGTTTGATTGATACCTTGTTACCCCTGAGGAAGTATCTATGGGACGAAACGTGTAGGGTCTCTCGGAAGTGGTATCTCACATCAAATTTATGATGCGAACATCTGTATGAAATACGTATTTTATATATTTTTTATTGTATGAAATAAAAACTTTTAATTTACTGCTTTATATGTGTGCATATATACAGTTTTGGTGAAACTGCCATCAGCGCTCCTCTACACTTTCTTTCTCCCTCTATGTTTTCCCTATACCTCTATTAACAGCGAGGTATTTAGAGGTGCTGCTAACCCCACAGCGCAGACAGGGTCACAACCCCCCATCCTTAGATATATATATATATATATATATATACACACACATACACATATTATTAGTAAGATGGCCAACTTTTGAGTTGCATATTTGTAATATGCTATTGTCTGTGCAGGGCGTATCATGTGGACGAGCAGCTGCATGAAAGTCCAATGCCCAGCGTCAGATGGAGTGGTGTAAAGCTCACCAACACTGGACTGTGGCATAGGGAAAACATGCCCTATAGAGTAATAATACTAAAACTGGCATCTAGCGATACGGAATGCAGCTGTGTCATGTACAGTATGTCTCAGTGGCCACCACGAGGGAGGGATGCCAACCCCAAAACACAACAAGAAAAATTACAAACTATGTGGCGCTTAATAATACATAGGAAACCATCATAATAATACAAAATTAATACAATTTATTATATACAATAAATCATATATAGAAACAAATACAATATGTAAATAACCTCCCGGGGGGGGGGGGGGGTAGAAATTAATATAATCAGACCATATGCAAGATAACACACTTGATGAAAAACCCTTATATTAGGGTACTGGTTAACTCTAATTAGTGGTAATCCTTAGTTTGATCCAGGAGATAAGTGGGTTAATTGGCAGATAGTTAAGGTGTACAAGGATATCCTTTTAAAACAATCAAAGGTATTACATAAATTACCTCCATAAATATACGTGGGGGTACAGATGGTTGAAAGTGCCAAGGGTGGCCCCGAACCAGGCCATTTATGTTGAAGGTAATTTAGGAAATAACTGTGATTGTAGGATATCCTAAATAAACTTCTGCTTGAAATGCTGCTATTTACATACCTTTGTCTGCAATAGCAGCTATCTTATATAGGATTAGCCTTTACAGAAATACTGGTGTTGCCAAGGGATGAGCTCAACATCCCGGCGAACAAGGAAGCCGGCAATCCCTATACCGACACTGGCATCCCGCCAACCAATAGAACACTGATGCTCTAATCCCAACATCAATTAGAATGCTGGCACTGGAATCATAACTGCCGTGATGCCGAACATAAGCATGCTGGGGCAGATTAGGCTCAGGCTGGGGATGGGGGGTTTTGGTTAGGTTTAGGTGCTAGTGGGGGATTTATGGTTAGGCTGCATGGTAGGGAAGGTTAGGGTTTAGGATGCAGGGAGGGAGCATTAGGCATTCAGAAGGGAGGCTAGGGTTTGGGTGTGGGGTGGAGAAGGTTAGAAAAGAGTGCATGGAAGGAGGGTTAGTAACTTAGAACGGGTGTTAGGGAGTTAGGTTTAGGCACTAGTGGGAAGGGTTGGGGTCAGGCTGTGGGGGGAGGGTTAGGATGCTAGAAGGGAGAGATTAGGTGGGTCAAGGGGTAGGGTATTGGTATGTTGGGATTCCCTCCTTCAGGTGCTGGCATCGGTATTCTGACAGCCGGTCATCTGTATAACCCGATGCCACACATCTTTTCACCTCTATAGGAAACGCTGATTTTTTTTTACACCAAATTTACCGTGAACGCAGTTAACTTAAAAGCTATTTGTTTCAGTTTGGCGTCACTATCTATGGCATGGCCCATAAACGTAGAAGCTATTACTTTTGCGAAGAATATGTATGCTAATCATCTGTGACCTAAATGTACAAATATATTTACAACACAGAAGAATATTCAGTAAACTTAAAAAGGTTTTAGATTGAAGATTCAAAACACCCAATATACTGCACAGAACCCGTCGTTGGATTTGTGTACGTCTAAGCGAGTAGGAAAAAGTAGGCTTCTTGCTTTCAATGATGCGCTGCTGCGGAATGGCACACTGAGACCGTAGTGTTAAATTGAGTTTCCCCCATATAGGAAAAGGAGAATGTAAGCGAACACAAGTTAAATGGAGATCAGTAATAAATAATTGAAAGAAGGCGAATTATATGTTCTAGAGCACCTACACGACCAGTGCAGAGCGCTGCAGAACACGCTCGGCGGCACATAATGAAAGCATTACGTGGCTTTCTAACCACAGATAAATTTGTATATGCGGACCTAAAAAAAGGCAATAAACATTGCTTGGCAGTTACATTACCAATATATACAACATTATACCAGTGACTGTTAAAATAGGAAATTGTACAAAAGTATAAAGACTATATATTGTTCTTGCATATATTATTACTAGGTATTAATTTATATATTGCCACAAAGTAAAAAAATTATAACATTGTAAAATGATTTAGCAATTGTTTTAAAAAAATATATATTTAAAAACAAAAATCTGTTTTTTGTTTTTACCTTCTTTCTGGGAAGGTTTGGGCAGAAATAATAAACTACAATAGACAAAATAATAGAGTATATAAATATACAGTATATTGAGGGAAATATTACATATTGGGCCTGATTCAATGAGGCTCACTATGCAGCGGTCGTTCGTTCCTTAGCGAGCCTTGAAACTACGCACGGACGACCGTCTGCCCCCCCCACCGCATCCCCTCGGTACCATGCGAGGGGATGTATGTGAACACATCTATTTGCATGTTGCCATAGGGGAGAGAAATCATTCATTGGTCGCCGACTTTTATTTCCTTCGGTGTCCACCAAAAAGGGGGCAGGCGTTGACATCATGTGAGGTCAGCCGCCCATACACGGGAGGCATCGGCCCACCTGCGTATCCAGGGGAACGACTAGTGTTTTTATGGGGACACCCATAAAAGGCTGGGTGTTCCCCTGCAGCCCCCTCCTGCCCGTCCCTGGCCCTCCTTCCCCGTAGCAAACGGCCCGGTGAGTATGTAACTGGCTGAAGCCATTCGGTGCCGGGGTTTGCACATGTGCAGAAACGTGCGTGCGCAAACCCTAACCATTGCGTCTGGGGCCAAATTCTGATCACACCAAGTGGTCCTGAATCGGCCCCATTGTATGATCGGAAGTTGAAAGTACAGGTTGAGTATGCCTTATCCGAAATGCTCAGGACCATGAGGGATTTTTACGGATTTTGGGGGGAAAAAAATGTCATACTTACCTAGTCTGCTATCGGTGCCCCAATGGTCCCCCAGCGGCCTTCATAATCCTCTTCAGCGGCATCTCAGGTCCCAGGGACTGGAGATGCAGCTGAAGAGGATTCCAAAGGTCGCCGAGGACACTGGGGGACAAGGTAAGTATTAAAAAAGAGGCTGTGGAGGGAAAAAAAACCCGAAAAATTCTGAAAAACCACTGTTTTCTGAATATTTCAGTTTTTGGAATTTACGGATAAAGGAGACCCGACCTGTATTTAAAAATACTAGGTTGTAGGGCTTAATCCATCACTCTAGCTCTACTTTGGGCCTTTTTTAAAATTACCTCTGGTGGACAGACTGATCGCCCTTGAGAAGAATTGGGTGGAGGCAAAACGCTAACAAACCAGTATAACCATTACCATTTATCCAAATATAGATATTGGATGTAACATTCTCTCTTAGAAAATACAAATTCAGGTAAGGATGAATCACAAATGGCAAACTGCTGAAATATACAAAACATAAATAGGAGAATGATTACCAACATAAAACATTGGAAAGCATTGAAAACCGCATGGGAAGAGTTGGTGTAGCCATGCAGTATTACTAAATGGCATGTTCTGCTGCACATTACATTAGGTTGTTATTGGAAACAAATGCCAATATGTGAATTTGAATAACAACAGGGTTCATTTAAAATCAATCTCTGTCAGATGTATGAGGGCAATATGAAGTCCCTACTCTCCTATCTGGTATTGGCAGAAGCGGAGACTTGTTTGGGTGGGAATCCTCAGGGATGTCAAGTTAGTTCCCACACTGTAAAAATATAATGGTAGCTTCTGACAATAAAATAAAGTAATCCTAATGTGTATGCGTGTCTGTGGGATATGGAACATAGATTGTAAGCTCCACTGGGGTATATACTGTATGACTTAGATAGTCTGTGTAAAGCACTGCTTAAATGTGGGTGGTGTATAAATTATTGTTAATAAATACCATTTTCGCTGATCCACGGACTTTATGACACTCGGAACATTGAATTCCGACAGTAGAGTTACTGTCGGATCGGATGAAAATGGCCCGGGATTCCGACTGTCCGGACATTTCAATGTTGTCTGAGTTAAATGTGCAAACTCTCCAACTGCAGACAGATGACTAAAATAAGAGCCCAGCATAAGCTCAGGTAAGTGTACTCTATGGGTGTGGTATGACGGCCTGTTAATCAGGATTCTGACATCGAGATACCACCCACCAGTACTTGAACAGAGGGGTTAGTGCAAAGAAGCCCCTTTCAGGCTCGGTGGCTCGCTGCACTTGCCACAGGTTCTATTCTCCCTCTATGGGGGTCATTGTCCACCAGGAGAGAGAACAGCCCTGTCAGTTGGGATCTCAACTGTCGGGCATTCGAATAGTTGGGATTCCGATGTCAGTATACTGACCACCGGGCCGTCATCCGGCACCCGTACTCTATGTACTGTATTAAACTGAAGCCAACAGTTTTTTTTGGTCATTTTTCCTAAAAGGCCAGTAGAACATTTGCTTTGAGTATCCAGTGAAATAACCAGATGATCCATGAATTTAAACCTCTTCATTAAATAATTGGGAAGTAGTTTATTTAGTTATCCATAAACAAATTGATCTTGCAGCATGGAAAATGGTATTCAAATGTAAGATAATTTCATTCAAATCACATCGGTCAAGTAAGTCTTGCTGGATGGTCTCCCAACATACCAGACCATGATACCAATGCTGATTTCCCTATAGAGAGTAAACTTATTTAGAAGTTGTTGCAATACATGGCTCACAACTGTCCTTATGGGACAGACTTGCTTTGAGGTCACTGGCTCACAGTACTGACCAGAAATGGACAATCCCGAGCAGCCTTGCAGTGATGAGGGTATGTCCCATTTTCATCTGGGTTCCTCACACTTCTGACAATAGGGTGCAAGGCAGTTACTGTGAGATTGGAGCGTAGTAAAGTGACTCTAACATGGTCACAGCTTCGATCTTGAACCTCTCTCCTAAAAAGTTGGGAGGTGGGCTATCAACCCATAGTAATTATGATGACTATCTCTACAGTCATAAATGAAGAGCACATTTGCTAAATTCTTATTTGGGGGTGACATGGCAATACACTCCAGAGACATATTGTCCTGCTCTTGTGATCCTCATTTGCACAGGGAAGTCACTTTTTTTAGATTTCAGTTCTGGATTTGACATCTCAAACATACATAGTAACAAACACTAATGTACTAAACAACTAGAAAACGAATATCTGCAGATACAGTAAATACATTGCAAAAACTCTAAACAATACTCTTCTTACAAAAATAAAACTACCTAAAAGCTAAAAAGTTTTTTATACAACATAAATAACAAATAATATCTTTAAGACTAATAATCTAAAAAAAAAAAAAAAAAGATTGTTTTATACTATACTAGAGCTAAAACTATGTTCCATTCTATAAATTATCACTGAGAGCGAATGTAAATAATACAATAGATTAAACTAACACTTAACTAATACCTACAATCAAGAAAAAAAAATGTCCCCCCAAAAAAATACAAGCAGAAGCGAACATAAAACGGGTAATCGGAAAAAAATTAAGGAACAAATAAACACAATCCTTTGTAGCCTTCTCCTCCTTTCTCTCATTTCTCACACACACACACACACACACACACACACACACTTACTAGCTGTACTGTAAATGAGAGGGTCGGTTTCTCTTATAAACTTGTCATGTTTATAAACAACTTCTAATATAACCACTTTGATTGGCTGCCAAGGTGGTCACATTTCCAAAAACCACACTGATTGGTTCCTGGCCTATGCTTTATGATCAGAGCACATACCCAGTAGTATCAAATTATGCCCTCCTATGTCATCTCAATGCACCATGTCCACTCAGGAGACTTAAAAACTCAATGAGTGTGCAGGAACAGGGTAAAAAGTTTATATACTGTACCTGAAGACAATTAGAACTTTTCCTAGATTCAAAGGGGAGCCTACTCATCTGCGAATGCCACTCATAAAGAGGTGCATAATAATGTATGTAATTCTCTTCCACATTTAACAAAGTTCATATATCCAACTTGTTTTAATCAAGCACAATAAAAACCTTTATTGGAGTTCATTTCTAGGTTTCTGGTTCACTGGTTTTAACAAAAAACTAATTATGTAAACAGAAATACACGGATACTGTAATCAGAGGACAAACGTAGTCCTCTCGTCTGATTATGTTGCGATGAACTGATTGCATTAGTAGAGACAAGAGTACAGCAACATACATTTCTAGTTTCACTTGGGAATTTTATGATGCCATGATCAGTTGGTGAATTTATTTCCCAAATAGCGAAGGTTTTAGAGTCCATTATTAGATATGTTCTCTCAAAGCCTATCCCCTATGTTTAATATTTTCACTTGCATTTTTGTGAATGTTTATATGGAATGCGTAAAATAGTTTTTTAGGTTTGTGAGTATTCAAATTTGAGTAGAAGAAAAAATGACTGTTAAACATAATATAGCAATTGTATTATCTTCTTGGATGTGACCAGGGGCGGATACAGATAAAAATGGCAGTAGGGGGTGGGGCAGGTGCCTGAGTGCCCCCCCCTGTCAGAATCAGCGTATTGTTCCCGCGGTTCGCTTAAGTAGTTAGCGTAGTCAGTCAAGCATCCCTGTCAGTATTAGCGTCGTGTTCCCGCCCGTTTGCAGCTAGCCTGAGCTTACATAGTTAGCGTAGTCAGTCAGCGCTTATTACATTGTGTGGGAACCACTGACCATTTTAACCTGCCTGACATGACAGGTGTGAATGTGTTCCTGAAACACCCCCACTATCCACGCTAGCCCGAAGGGTGGCGAGCGTAGCGAGGCCCGCAATGGGACACGGTACGCACCTGCATCTCAGACAGATGAATCGCCTCTCCGACGGTGCCCGCATGATCCCCTCTCCGCCGGCGTCTGTCAGCGCAGGGGATCTACCGGTTACCGGCGTTGTGTGAGAGGCGCTCACTAGGCTTGCCAGGGACACGGTGGACAAAGCTGCTGCTCCCGGGGACAGTACGGTGACTAGCTGCCTGACAGGGACACTACACTGACTACACAGGGCTGCTGCAGATACACTACGCTGACAACGTAGCTTAGCCTACGATGAAAATGTAGCGTAGCCTGTCGCCGTGAAACTACACAACTACCGACAAATATACCTGCAGCAAAGTATAACATATGCAGCAATAGCAAATGTATTCTGAAAAATGCCATTCCTGAGATTTTGCATGTAGAATTTAGAATTCCAAAAAACAAACGTTCAATGGTGTTTCTTAGAAGAGTTATGTCAATAGTACAGTTCACTTTGAGCTGATTTTCCCCAGTGTAATCCTCAGCCATCCTGGCAAGCCAATAATATGAGTCAACTGCGCTCATTTCTTTAAAATGTCACAGTTGTGAATTACAAATACAGAATAACAGCATGTTTGCAATATGGAAACCCTGAAAAAGCTGAATAAAATAAGCTTTGTGAAATAAGACAGGAGCATTACAAACTTTTTCCTTTGACATTTGGTTAAGGTTGTTATATTTTCAGATTTGAAGTCTTAAAAAGACATTCTCTATATATCTATATGAATAGAAATAGAATTAGCAACAACGTACAAGTACAGTACTTTAACCAAAGGAGAAACAGGTGGGAAAACAAAAAAGAGGTGGAGCCTTGTAGGACGGCTGCACACTTTCAAAGAGCGTGGTCTTCAAGCAAACTCTTCCGGAGAATATACCTCAAGGGTGGAAACTGACCAATCAATGGACTGCCACCTAGATATTAACCTTATATACCCAGAAGTGGGTGGCGGAATGCCAGATCTCTGCGTATTTTTTTTTTTTTTTAACATCAATAGTTTTTATTGAGAATATAGTTTTTCAAAGAGGGGGAGGGAGTACAGAAAATTCGAAACCGACACAAAAATAGAATTAGAATTCCAGGCAATAAATCAAATGTTACACACCAAAAATTGCAATAATAGCAAAAATAATTGTTATAAAAGTTGAGGAGAAAATGTGTAAAATAAATATAATATTACAGAGAAGACTCCACTTCATTTAAAGTAAATTGTAATGGGTCAGATAGGGAGGGTTGAGCAATATTAATGGGCTCCCACCCAGTTTCTCCGCACGAGTATTCGTCCCCGGTATTTCCCAGGTTTTTTTGCACGATAGCACCCTGGACTCTTTGCGGCTGATCTTTCTGCGTGTGTGTCCGGAGCTGCCCTTGGCAGTAGCTGCCTGTTATACAGATGCTGCGTCTTACTTCGATAGCAAGCAGGAGTTTCCTGTGGCTTTCTCTCCTCTCCTGGCTGCCAGGGATATCAATGGTGGTACAATGCCAAACACTAGTTTGTGCGGATAGTCGTTTGTGGCTTGGACTGACGTGTTTCTCGGCTCCCCACAGTGTATATCGGTTTCTTTTTGGACACGCCTCCAACCCGGAATTTAACCCCTTTTACAGCACGTCCCCACCTGGTATAATGCCCGGTGGGTGACGCCGGCAGATGCGGGTCCTGAACCTGCATTTGTAGATAACATCATCTCCAATCATCTGGAAAAACACAGGCATCCATTAAACTCCTCACCGGCTCTGCTGCTGTCTGCATAGCACAGCAGATAGAAGCGGATGCTGTATGCGCCCCCTTTCCAACCTCCGGACTGAGCGCAGGACACTGCAGTCTTGAGGTAAGGGCTCACCATTGGCGGCAACGGGTCCTGGGTCAGATGACCCGGGTTACCCATTTACACTGCCCCTGAACCCGGGCCTCACCGGTTTCTATCCGAAAAATTTCCGAGGTTGAATTGCCTGGTAACAGGATCCGGGTTCTTTTTTTTTTTACCCCATTTACACCAAGCAGTGACCCGGGTTGACTCGGCAACAACACGGGTTATTGCTTTGGTGTAAAAGAGGTATGAGAGTTACAGAATTTTTCTCTAGTTCAGCTGAAACCTTCACTGAAACTTACTATAGATAGGTCAAGCTGGTCAATTAATTTTATCTTTCATCATCTACCTTATAACACTAGAAGATACTTGTGTACTATCACAGCAAAATCAGTAAATTTGAGCTCTTACTCCACTACCCTTCTACTAAGGTTCTGGCCTCCTTATTGTCATGCAGGAGCGCTATGCAAAGCCGTCCTGAAAGCCACTCATCTGCTGGTAATAACCAGCAGATGAACGGCTTTCCTGATGATGATGCGGGAGCGCGCAGCAGCGCTCACAGCTCATCGCTGGGGCATACACAATGGGCGGCTTTGAGCTGCACTCGCCACCTATTTTATTCTCCCTCTATGGGGGTCGTAAACCCCCCACGAGGAAGCAGTCAGGATTCTGATGTCGGAGTAATGACTGTCGGAATCCTGATTGTCGGGGAGCCGTCCGGCACCCAGGGCCTTAAAGTAAACAAAGATATTGAATGAAGTTAGCTGCTGGTGATTTGGTGCCTATGCTTAGCTTCTGTACTGCATGATGGACCATGATTCACCAACATGATGGACTGATCAGCTTGACGAATTAGAACGCTGTATTCAAACTGCTCATTTGCACCAGCTCATTGCCAGTACAACTTGTATTATACCAGTTCCTTACCAGTTAACATTCCCCTTCCTGATATCTCTCTGGTTTGCATATTCTGCCGTCCGAACCTCGACCGTCAAAAGGTCAACATGTTTTGTTTTTTACAAAAATGTTGACATGGACACCATATTTGTGTACCCCATCCCCTCACATGGCGAACACTTCAGGAACTATGCCTCGTTACACTCGGCAAATTGTTTGGCGACTCAAGATTTTTTTTCAAAACCAATGATGGAGGGGACGTGGCTTGGCTGCTGAGCGGAGTGAACATGTGACTGCTGTCCTGAGTTATTGGTTACCCCAGGTGGGGACAACGCCATTGGAAGGAATCTTTCTTCCCAGAGCTCAGACTACCCTCCACTGACATCACACAGGATCAGACCACTCTGACACCAGTGAGCGGAATCGAGTCTCTCATACCCCGTAGGTCCCCATCCACATCTAGTATGATGCCATAGACGCGACGGTGGCTGTCTAGTTCCACACGGGGCACACTGACAAAGATGGTCTTCTATCTTATATGATATCAATTTTCCATGAGTCTAAATGATCAATCTTGGTCTTCACCAACATCTGAATTAGACCTATGGTTTAAGGTAGAAAATCTAGAACTAAATCGGATGGTACTCCGAAAAATCCTGGCGGCCCTTCATCTGGCATGCACCAGTTTTTCAAACCCACCACATCAGATCCACACTTTAACACGGTCTCCATGCCTTCTCCTTCGTCTTCTCCATCTTCCGATGCGGGATCTCTATATGGAAAAATATCGTCATAACCAGACACCTCCCTCCATAGAGAGATTAGTGAAATCCTCCCTCACATCAAGTCTCTTCCAACTAAGCAGGATTTTCACACCCTGGAATCCCGCCTACTATCAACAAGAAGTTTCCACTATCCAGACTGACATGTCGCATCTTACCACTTGCATAGACTCTTTGGAAGACCACAAAATGGCTTCCCAGGATGTCCTATCTGGTTTCCAAAAAATATTATCGCACCAAACTTCAGAAATTATTTCACTAAAATCCTGCATGGAAGATTTGGACAACAGGGGCTGACGAAACAATATTAGGGTCCGTAGGCTACCAGAAGACATCACAAAACCCTCTCTGACTGACTCCCTCACAAAAATCTTTGGAGAACTCTTGGGTTTAGACCCCAATGACGAGATCACATGCGACAGAGCTTACAGAGCTCTCCATCCCAGGGGCTCACCTTCGGACAGGCCTAGGGATGTAATCTGTAGACTTCACTATCACTCTCAAAAGAAAGAGATTCTTCGAAAATCCTGTCAACTAGATGACAGTTTTCAATGGTGAAAAGATCCAACTATACCCTGACCTGGCATGGTCCACCCTTCAACAACAACAGGCACTGAGACCTTTTACTGATACCCTTCGCAAACTTGACCTGAAATATCATTGGGGCTTTCCATTTTCCTTGCAAGTGACCCATAAACTGTTTTCCCTTACTAAACCGACAGACCTCCTATCCTTCTTCACAGCCTTGGAAACCCAATTCATTGACCTCCCAGACTGGCTTGCTGTCCATTATCACCCCACAATACCTTTATCCCACAGTTTGATTATCAGTGGAAATAAGCCCGTACTGCCCGCAAGAAAAAAAAACGATACTGAATACTCCACCCCCACACTCTCTCCTGATATGCCTTGAACTCCTACAATGCTACATGAGGGTAAGATGACTCCATTTTATGGAGTGTTGCTTTAAATCTTGGACTTTACCTACCTAGTGTACCTTTCTATTACAGTATATGTTCATTCTAGTTAGGCCATAATGTTTGTTCATTGTTTGTGTCCATGGGTCTAAGTTACCTAAATCCCCCACACCAGCTATAGGAAAGGATATGCCTCTCGCTATTTTTCAGAAATGCCCAAATGTTACTCACATACTACTTTGGACCTTAAGTCCAAAGCTCTGTTATACTTCCCATATGTCTGTGTTTACTGATGTTCTCCACACTCTTTATACATGAATAATTGGTTATTATTACTATACTGTTTGTTATAGTATATGACTGTTTTTGTGTTTGCCTCCCTCTGGCAATACCACCCCCATGCTGCAACCTACAAACTATTGCAGCTATTTTGACTTTATTGTCTGTATTTATTTCTTCAATTGACTTTCAGCATCTCAAATCTCTGATCACATATAACAAATGTTACCGAATACTGCTTTTCCCATTTAACTCCTTCTCCCTTTATTCATCCCTTTCCTCTCCCCCATCCTTCTCACGACCCCTTGACTTTGAATCCAGCATGTTGACCACTCTTAACATACGTCATGCCACGATAGTTATAGCTCCTCCCTTAATCATGTCAAACCACAATAAATTACAGATAGTTACTTACAATGTTAAGGGGCTAAATATACCTGAAAAAAGATCTAAACTTTTTAAGAACCTTAGAGATGACAAAGTAGACATAGCCTTCATAGTGGAAATCCATTTCAGAACCGGAAACCCCGCCTCATTAAAATGTCATTATTAACCCCATGTACTTACCTCGAATAATCCTACAGGCAAATCACTAGGAGTAGCTATTTTACTGGCCAGGAACTTACCCATCTTGAATGTATCTGGTCACACACTAATAGCGGGGAGAGCTTTACTGGTGAAATTCAACATTTACAATCACCATTTTTCACTACTTAATATCTATACCCCCAACTTAGGTGGGGACCTGAATTGGACCATAGACCCCACACGGGACTCCTCCAGGAAGGTTCCGATTAAATTGAGAAAAGGATAATAGAAGGGTACGGCGTGTTCTACATGACCACCAGCTGATGGACGTATGGAGATTATCCCACTCAACAGAAGTTGACTACTCCTATTACTCCCCTGTACATCAGACATACATAAGAATAGATTATCTTCTCCTGAACCACAGATACTTACATTTACGATCAGATACCTCCATAGGCCAAACCACATGGTCTGACCATGCCCTTATTTTTAAAACTATACCTCCCACAATCCCAGCCATAAAAATTCTGTACGTGGCATTTCAATTAATCTTTCTTACAAGATGCCCACTGCAAAGCACAATTAGAGTCAGCCCTAGACTCTTACATAGCCTCTAATGACAATGACGAAATCTCCAAAATATCGGTCTGGGAAGCGCACAAATGTGTCCTGAGGGGTACTTGCATACAGCTTGGGGCTTCTTAAAAAACATAACAATCAGAAAAAGGAGGAACTTCTCACTAAAATCAAATTACTTGAAACCTCCCATAAACATTCATTATCCCCTCAATGCCTTACTGATCTTGAAGAGTCACGCGCTGCCCTTAACAAGCTCCTCTCCGATACTATTAAACATTCATATCGTAAATGTCGTAGCAGATACTATTAATGGGGCAATAAACCAGGCAGACTACTAGCGAAAGCGCTTCGTGAACAACGGGCTATCTCCTTTATCCATACTATCAAAGATTCCCAGGGTAAGACATGGAACGATAGATCTAAAATTGCTGACTCGTTTCGCTCCTACTATTCCTCATGATATAATGTATCCGGAGAAGAGGGGCGTTTACATGATACTCCGTCTTGAGAAAGTCTCTTGTTACCATAGAGACGAAACGCGTTGACACCCACTACTTCCACGTGACGTCTTCACGCTAGCACCCTCCGCTACTCCAGCCCAGCTCAACCCAGCTTGCTCGGACCGACACGTCCCTGATAAAGTGAGACGCTACCACCGGCTCCTTTCATCCATCTGATTCGGCAGGCACGGACGCCAGCGCTGTACTTTATGGTATCGTACTCCTGCCCTCCTCCGACTTCAAACCAGGCGGACTGAGATTCATTCCCCGCTTTCCGGCATTAACATCTGAGCCGGCTACTCATTCATTCCAGCGGGTCGAGCCGCAGAAACACCAGGCTCCCCGCCTCCTTCCCTACAACTACGGAAGGGTGAGATAATTATTCTAAGTCAATTATTATAAGCTACAGTGATACCCCGTTGGACTGCCTTGTGCGTGTTATTATACATGCTAACCAATCAAAAGGGGCTTTTTCACTTTTAGCTTGTTTGCTACTAACTTTTCGGCTTGGCTTGAGCTATTGTGCTACTAATTACATCAATTATACGGAGCAACAATCTGCATGCGTGATGAACAGTTAATTAAGCTTTGCTATTGCTACATATAGCTTCCAAAAATCTGTGCAATACACTCAGCTATTTACTGCATGTTTTATTATAATTATAAGCTCAATTTGCTTATTTTATTGACCTTTTTTACCTTTTCTTTTATTTTGTACTAAATAAATATTATATGCTAAATTCAGAGGTGTGTCCAGTTTTCATATTGTTCACCAATATCTACCAGAGCAATAATTACACCATTAGCGCAAAGTGTTAACACCCTTTTTCTACATTTCTACTTTTGAGTTTAGTCAAACTCATTTAACACCTGCAGCAATTGGTGTTTATATATATTTAAACTACAATTACATAAATATCATAAACGATTATTTTAGCGCCGGAATTTGCAGGTCTGTGATTGGCAATTAGCCACTCACCCCTGACAATACCCGTTTACATGATACTGCCCACCAAGATGCTGTATCCTCCTACTTACACTCCATAAAATTCCCTGTACTTCCTCCAGAAGCTATATAATCCCTCGATACTCTTTTTACTACAGAAGAAGTATTAAAAGCCATTAAATCATCACCATCGGGCAAAAGCCCCGGGCCAGATGGTTTTACCATAGCCTATTATAAGACATTTAGAAAAACATTGACCCCGCTTCTTACCCAAGCCTTCAATACTATCTCAGATACACAGCACTTCTCTAGACAATCCCTTGAGGCACATATTACAGTTCTCCCTAAAGGAGGGAAAGACCCCAGTCTGTGCACGAGCTATCAACCAATTTCTCTACTCAACATAGATTTAAAGCTATATGCCAAGCTAATCGTCAACAGACTGAGGGCTCTTTTACCACAACTAATCCATGGAGATCAAGTGGGTTTTGTCTTGGGTCGCGAGGCCAAGGACAACAACACCACAAAAATAATTAACTTGATCCATTTTGCTAACCACATATTTCCACAGACACAGAAAAGGCGTTCGACAGGGTGGATTGGAATTTTATGTTTGGAGTCCTACGCCATATCGGCCATGGTCACACTTGCCTTCACAGAATCATGGCCCTATAGGACACACCTGCAGAGAAAATTAGGTCTAATGGCTCCTTGTCAGTCATTTACCATTTCCAATGGCACCCGACAAGGTTGTCCCCTGTCCCCCTTGCTGTTCGTCCTCTGCATGGAGGCTCTAGCAAGGTCGATTCGAGCAAACCCAAACATCTCAGGCCTCTTTCAAAAAGGACATGAACATAAACTAGCCCTTTTCGCTGACGATTTACTAGCACTGATTTGAAACCCTACTAGCCCACTCAAGGACTTATTACAAGAATTCCAGACATTTAGTGAGCTTTCTAACTTCAAAGTAAACTATTGCAAATCTATAGCTCTTAACCTGACGTCCCCTAAAAATATAGTTAATAATTTAAAGTCTTCTTTCCCCTTCACCTGGCACGGTCATAAGTTGAAGTACTTGGGAGTTATCCTGTCAAATGATCCTTCCCAATTGTTTCACCTGAATTTTATACCCCTTCTGAAAACAATCCGCTCAGACCTTCAAAAATGGAGATCTTTACATTTGTCATGGCTAGGTAGGATTAATGTAATAAAAATGAACTCACTTCCCAAAATACTTTACATCTTACAAACTATCCCTATCCATATCCCCTCCTCCTGGTTCCAGTCCATCCAGAGTTTAATCTGCCAATTTGTATGGGGCCGTGGCACCACTAGATTTAAACATGATATCCTTTTCAGACGCAAACATCAAGGTGGTATGCAGCTACCTCATATCCCCAGCTACTATCCCCAGCTACTATCATGAATCATGGATTGGACTAGAGCCAAAGACTCCAAGCTCTGGTTGGAGATGGAAGAGGCCAGCTTTGACCACTATATTGAGGTGGTTCCCTGGCTTCCTTCCCTTACCCTAGCTAACCACCTCACAGTTTCCCCCACCCTCAAACACTGGAGAAGGGCCAGATTAATACCCCAGGTCTCATCGGAGATATCCCCCTTACCTCTTTTCTTTTTAACAGAGATTTTATTCCAGGCCTGCTCTACTACCTTTGATAAAGCCAGCTGAACTGGTGAAACACGTTAGGTAACACCCCTCCACTCTCAGGATTGGATTCAGCCACCCTGCATCCCCCACACCCCCACCAGTACCGCTGGGAATACTCCTTCACCGGACCAGCTTATCTGCACTTGGAGAATCCCCACTTTGGTACACAAAATGTACCCTAACCTATCTAACCTCTGCTGGAGGTGCAAATTAATGCCAGGCACCTTTCTACATATATGGTGGAAATGCCCAATGATTCAACCATTCTGGAAGGAAATTTTAAAAAACCTCTGAACACATACTGAAAGGACCAATTCCCAAAGACCCGGGATTTTGATTACTGAATATGTCAAAGCTCCTACTAATACATACAAACATTCCCTACTCCGACACCTAAATAATGCCTTAATAAAGTACTTATCCCGATCCTATGGAAATCAACTAACCCTCCCTTAATCAAAGATTGGTTTAAAAAAATGTATTACTTCATGGACATGGAAGATATCATAACCTTCCCAACGGGGAAATTGACCACATTTAATGCAACTTGGCTACCCTGGCTGGAATTTAAAGAGTCCTCCCTTTACTCCACCTACATAGCCTAAAATCTCATTTTGGCTTTGTCCACCTAATGCTTGTGTTGACTTTCCAACCATGTCAACCTTAGGCATGTCGACCTATTTCATGTGTCGACGTAAGACATGTTGGCCTTATATGTGTCGACCCAATGACCCTATACCCATCCATTAACTGCATGCTATGTTATATAGTTCTTCACAGGTCTTCCATAGTGTCACTTTTTTGTGTCTAGATACCATCCAAAGAGGCAATTCAATTAGAAACACATTTTGCATGGAGGCCTCTTGTGATAACGGTTATGTGAACTTCGCGGGATATTTTTGTATTTTTTTCATGGTCTAAAGTTCATGTGCAATTTATTTATAAAACATGTATTGCACATTGAAATGTTTTTTTTTTTTTTTTTACAAAGTAAAAGGATGGGATTAACTAGAGGTCTGAAAAAATCCCACCAATAAATCATTGTTAACATCTATAGCAGGTTTGCACAAGAAACCCTGACAATAGACAATCAGTAACCTGCGTTCTCCTGACACCTGCGGATAATCAAAAGTTAATTGCAGCCTGCATTTGTTGTGCAGCGAGCGACATTGAAATGTTTGCAATATTATTCATTCTTTTACAAAACAGAAAAGTATAATATGGTACTTGTTTCCTAGAAGGGCGCCCACGATTTTGATCTTAGGCATCGCAAGGAAAAAAATTGCGTCGGTCGCATCGCATGCGGCCAAAAAATCGCATGCGATGCGACCGACGCGATTACCGCAATTTTACATAGGGAACAATGTTAAATGGCCCAATTGACCCGATTTCACATAGGGAACAATGTTAAATGGCCCACAGACCCCAAATACCCACCCTGAAGTGTGAAATGCCCCCCCAATTGTTAACGCCACCCCACGATCAACGTCAACCCGAAGCGTGGCGAGCGCAGCGAGCCCGCGAGGGGCGGCGGTACGCGTCCTCCGACCTTTTCATACCCCCACTATCCACGTGGAGTTGAGAATAGAAAGTGTGGCTTGCGCAGCGAGCCACCGTGCCCGAAGCGTGGCCAGCCCCGCGAGGGGACGCGGAACACGCTCCCGAAGCGTGGCGAGCGCAGCGAGCCCCGCGAGGGAACACGGATTACTTAACATGTATTCCGCGTGCGCTAGCCACGCTTCGGGCTCATATTCCGCATCCGCTCGCCACGCTTCGGGCTCGGTGGCTCGCTGCGCTCGCCACGCTTTCTATTCTCAAATCCACGCCGATGTGGATAGTGGGGGTATGAAAAGGTCGGAGGACACGTACCGCCTGCGCTCGCCACGCTTCGGGTTGACGTTGATCGTGGGGTGGCGTTAACAATTGGGGGGGCCATTTCACACTTCAGGGTGGCGATTTGGGGTCTGTGGGCCATTTAACATTGTACCCTAAGTAAAATCGGTAATCGCGTCGGTCGCATCGCATGCGATTTTTTGGCCGCATGCGATGCGACCGACGCAATTTACATTTTACCAAGCATTTCTATGTAAAATCGCAGCCATTGCATCGGTCGCATCGCATGCCATTATAATGGCATGCGATGTACATGCGATGCCCGCGATGGGCGCCCTTCTAGGAAACAAGTACCTATAACATAAAGCGTGCAGAAGAGCCTACTAGCAAATGGACAAATCTGTAATCAATGTGTAAGAAATATTACTTTGTTCTATTAGTTAGAAGCCTGTCAAAATTACAGCTTCGGCAAAGTACTTTCATTTTGAGCTGTGACAGTTTATAGCCCACAAACTCACCACCTCACCCAGTCCCTATCTGCTCCTACCTCCTATATCTGTCCTCACAGCTCCATCTCTCCATATCCAGCAAGTTTGAAAAAGATCAGTGCCCCTGCAAAAATGGCTTTCACTATCTGTTAGGACATCTTTTAGCACACAAAGGAGTAATTTGGTCCATTGAGTGGCCTCTAGTGGTCACTGGTGGTACTTCACCTGAGAGGTGAGGAGCAGTTATCATTTTATATAGTGCAAAGGGGCATGGGAAGAGTAAGTTAGCAGTTGCTATACACGTCGATAATAAGTCATGATAAATGTTCACAAAGAGAGGTATACAGTATATATATATATATATATATATATATATATATATATATATATATATATCTATCTAGACAGGGCTGTCCGGCTAGCCATTGGATACCCCCTTAAGAAGAACATTTGTGAAAACACCAGTTTTATTCCCATCAATTCCCAGTAATTGGCACTTCGAAACAACGATTTACAAAGGTTTTGAAGAAAGATCTTTAGCTAAATAGAGCATCTTCTCTTACGATTAACTGGAGGTAGGATATGAACAGTGAAACCAGGATAATGCAGGTTTGTAAATGTATAAATAAATTGGTATTAAAGGTTAAGGGGTATTCAATGTAATTTCCGACAGTCAGAAATACCAGCCAATTCGACAGCCGGTATTCATTCTTCCGTCTGTTGAAAACGTTCTGATAGTCGGAACGACAAAGGATTCTTAAAAGCGGCTGCAGAGTGTCAAAAAACTGCTGCGGATTCGTGAAATTTGTGCCCATTTTTGACAATGCAGATTCGCCTTTTAAAAAAGTTGATTCAATGCAGCCGAAAATGTCTGCATCAATATATTCAACTGTCAAAAATACCGTCACACATTGAATAACCCCCTCAGATTTAAGTAACAGATGAATGATTATAAATACATTTGGCTTCTTTTTCTAACTGAAATTATGCATAGGCACTTATGTTAGTTGGGCGCCCACTATAGTTAGTACGCTCATACCCCCACTATCCATGTCGGCATGGAGTTGATTTTATATAGCGCGGCGAGCGCAGCGAGCCTGAAGCACGGCGAGCGTAGCGAGCCCCGCAAGGGGACTCAGAAAACTAAGCAAATAGCTTAGTGGGCGCCCAACGAACATAAGTACCAATGCATATTAATGCTTTGAGTGCCAACATCTCTGTGAGAGATGATCGTAATATCGCTAAAGATACCAGCTTTGCTCACATTTGTTATATAAATTCAAATAAATGTTGTGTAAAAAGATTATATTTCCTATATAAGGTAAACATTACAGGTTATTATGGTAAATACAAATGTTTGCGTGGCAATTTAAGTTAAGCACATGGCTACTTTTTTTTTTTAAATTTACATATTTTTACACCTACTAGAAGTCTCCATATTAACCCTTTGGGTGGCAAGTGAATTTGTCCAAAATACTTGTGAAAATTGCCAAATATTTTATTTGATATATTGACTTATAAATAATGTTACCTTATATAGGAAATATAACCTTTTTTAAGGCAACATTTTTTATTTGAATTTATATAACAAATGTGAGCGACGCTGGCATTTTGCACATTTGGCACTCAAAGGGTTAATATAACACAGAAACCTGTGTCTGCATATTAAGAAAACGGCCATTAGCAGATAAACGCTCTTGTCTACTTTAGCCTCCTCTTCCTATTCAGCTTTAAAAAAAAAAAAAAAATGAAAAACTAAGGCTACAGGAAGGAATTAGGCCATTGCGCCGAATATTACATAATGCAATTATCATCCGGCTTCCTCTCTCTGTGTGGTTACAGGATTCAAGGGCCTAGAGAGTGACAGGCGCAATTAACCCTTTGGATAATAAGAGATGATTTCCTGCAAACACGTGAAAGTGATCTGCGATTAAAATCTGCAGCTCTCTCTACCTACGGCCTATCTGCTCATCTGTTTACAAGCGTGGCCCGTGGAAAACCTGCTGTATAATTACATTGGCAATGCAGGATACACAAAGCAGACGTATATGCAATAGAGGCTCATGAGACTGAGTAGTTGTGTATGGAAGACAAGTGCAAGGAGGTGTATTACTAGCAGGCACAGAAGGTTTAGATGGAAGGGAAGCAGTCATGCTCACAACATCTTCCATTAAGGATGCCATGCCTATCAAATAAGCATCAGACCTGGGACAGCGGATCGCCCATATTGATAACTGGACAGAGTATTAAGTGATCCAGAATGTAGAGGTTTGCTTGCAATATCTAGAGCTATCACATACCGCCCAACTGTTCCCATTTTCGCGGGACAGTGTCTATTCCCGCGAAGGGGCTGCTGGGGGCATGACCAGCGGCTCACAGAACCACTGGTCATGCCACCAGTGGTGAAAATGGGGTGTGGCCTCATAGGAGTGATAAGTATAAGCCATGCCCCCTTGCCGCAAGGCCACGCCCCCCAAATTTGGGCCGCGCTATCGGCTTCCGGTGTATGCTCCAGAGCAAAAAGTTGATGCATCATTGAAGTCTTAGGGTTACATTTACCAAAGCTTCTAAACACAAAAATAGGTGACATTGCCCATAGCAACCAATCCGGTCTATCATTTTTCTATTGCATCCCAGAAAATGATAGAATCTGATTGGTCGATACAATGGGGGGAAATCAAATGTTTGCCACCTGTCCCGTCCCCTGAGCACGCCCACCGTTTGGGCGCACAAATGCGCCTTTTTTTTTTAGCGACCATTAGTTTGGTCTGGTTTAGCCGGTTTGAGTGCCTGAACCCAACCTTAATGGGCACGATAAGAATTATCATTTGAATATCGCTCCGAAATCACCCAACACTTTAGACGGGAGATCAGGGCGTGGTATGAGATTTGAATACAGCCCAATGTATATATGAAATATACACAGAATGTTATTGGTTGCTATGGGCAACATGACCTCGTTGTCCTTAATACACAAGAATAGCTTTTCATTTCAGAGACGCTCACATTAAATATCTTCGATTAGGGTATAAACAATGGGCTACAAAACCAAATAATTGATCAGTATATTTTGAGGATGCTTTCTCATTATACTAAACACCGAGCCCGTCTATGGCCACAGAGTTGTTACAATGAAAGAATTGGCCGCTGAGGTGGCAGGAGGCGGGGCCAGCATACAATACATCATCAATCAGGACAACAGTCATGACGAAGGCATGTTTACTGGCCAATGCCAAGCTCTGGTCTACAGAGAGCACATGAGTGACAGAAGCGCACCTCAGAGTCACAGGGCTAGGAGTGATTAATCATACGTTGTACAGCTTGGGTCATGCCATAATGCTGGTGACTGCATAAGTCACTGCGACCTGAGAAACTCAGAACACGCTTCTTGGAACCTTTGCGGAAAACATTTTAGCACAGAAAATAATGACAGATATACACATGGACAGTGATACCCTATAGCACATATTTCCTGCGCTACAGGCAGTGAGGGACTCTATTTTTGGAAAATGAGAGGGGACCTGAAGGATGCACTGACCTGTGTGCACAGCAGCTGACTGCTGGCAGCAGAGTCTCACCAGCAAATTGTTGTTCCCGCTGGCATCTCCCCAGCCAAGTGCCACAAGACCGTTGCCGCTATGAAATTTGAACGTGCAGAGGCTCTTGCATTCTCCTCAGACTCCAGCTCCCCTATCACATCATTCTAATCAGTGAAGTTTGCTTGTGCCTCTTATTTGCATTGCAAATAAGGTGCATTCTTGGGGGGGGGGGGGGGAGCTATGCATTGAAGGAGTCGCAAGGGTGCTGGCGACTCTCAAACACCCTCACAATGTAAAAATGCTACATAAGGAAGACAAACTCTGTATAAATTCATATTTCATACATTTCCCCCTATAAAAAACATACAATGCAGACTTAAGGGGTAATGTGCAGAGCAATTTCATTGGGACGATGGATTCATGTTTTATGTCTTTCCACGAAGTCCACATTCCGAGAGCTCACGGACACTTGTGGGATGTCTGACGTAATAACATTCCTTAGCAATGGGCAGGTGAGGGCTTAGCACATCGGACGGGGGTAATCCGAGGTTACATTCACTAGTAAAATACATACATTAAATGGAATGATCACAAGTTTAAACAGTAGTGGCATTTCACCCTTTCACAATTAAGGTTTCATTATAATGTGTGTATATATATATATATATATATATATATATATATATATATATATATATATATATATATATATATATATATATATATATATATATATACATACATACATACATACATATATACACACACACACACACACACAATGAATGTGGGCATAAGTTATTTTTGCAAAGAGCTTGTTAAATACATTTGTACAATCTTTTAATTAAAGGTAGTCAATAACCATCAGGCTAACACTGGGGCAGCTCTTCTACAGACAACTGCTGCAGAGATTTTCACTTTATCATATTTAATTGTCTGCTTCATACTCAATTAGCGCCCTCCTTTTGTTTAATTACAATCTCTCAATAGACTCTTTGTGCTCTCATTCTTATAATGGGGATAACAGCATTGTACAGTGTAATCATGCATTGGATCTCCCAGAGGGTATTTTATAAAGGTAAGTAAATGTCAATATAACTATTCAACATCATTTTATTTCTTCTTCATCTTCAGTTTGGGGGTATTCAGACCTGATTGCACGGGTGCAAATTAGTAGGCCGGTGATAATTAATAGACTGCACAATTATGCAGCCCTTAGTACGCATGTGTGAGGCCAGTCTGCGACAACATAATGCTACTTTTCTCATCGCTGGCTGTACAAAAGTTGATTGACAGAGTCGATGTTTGTGGGTGGTAATTGGACATTTTCTGTCAGGGAAAATGCATGGGGTGCCTAGGGAATTTGAAGGGAATGCCAGCTCTGGTCCCGATCCGACTGCTTCTATCGCAGCCGCCAAGTATGTCCTGGGCTACAAACAGACTGCACACCAGTGACTTTTTTTGCCTATGGGCTGCAGGATTGCAGGCACCCCAATTAAAATCCTGCCAATGTGCTCAGCCTTAAGCCAGATGCAGTCCTTGAGACTGCACAGTCTTCACTGTGATTGGCAGTGACTTTCTATCGGAAGTGCAAGTCACCAGCAGTAATGCAGTCCTATCGGGAGGTGTTCCCTCACACTGGACTGTCAGTCCGAATTGCTATAGACCGAGAGCTGGCTTCCTCCAGAAAGCCACTCCCTGCCTTGCCATGGAGCCCAATTTGGCCTCTATGGGCTGCAGTTGGTGCAGCCCATAGAAGCTGGGGGTATGCGCAGTACTGTTGCAATACTGCACGTGCCAGTCCCGTCATCTGCACTGTACAGGCGCTGGTGCGAACGGGATCAGCGGTGGTCAGCCGCTGTGGCATGCCCCCTTCTTCAAATAGGTAGGTGCCTCCATTGATGCACACACAGTACAAAAATTACTTGATGGTGAACGGATTGCCAAAGGATTTGCAGCAAATTGCGATCCAGCTAATTTTTTCACTCTGTCGGTGTGGTGTATATCTGATCGCTGGGCTCTGTAATTTAGCAGAGCAGCGATCAAGTCTGAATAACCCCTTTTATTCTCTACCACTTGCACTCATTAAACCAAGCCATTACTGGTTACCTGAAAGGAAGCGCAACTTGTGAACAAAAGTTTACTCCGACACATAAGCTTTCTGATATTCATCGATTTCATCTTACTATTTTACTATCACATTAGACATAGTCAAATTCCATAAATATTCACAACTTCTATTATTTTTTCATTGACTATTTAGTTAATTAATATTGTATTACATTTTATTTATGATCTCTCTCTCTGTGTACCTCATATTATAGTTCCATAACCTCTAGATTTATAGTTTATTACATACCCTAACTTCACTGATCTATTGTTATGTATTTTTGCTTATAAACCACTTTGTACAGTGTGATATTTTTTAGTAAGGATGGAGTAATGGTTATTGCTACTTCCTCACAGCACTGAGGTCATAGGTTCAATTTCCTCTATGTCCCTATCTGTGTGAAGTTTCTATATTTTCCCCGTGCTTGCGTGGGTTTCCTTCAGGTAATCTGGTTCCCTCCCACATTCATTAAAAAAAAAAAATATATTAGTTACTTGCCAACCAAAAAACAAAACAAAAAAAATGGAACTAGTGTGTAAAGCTGGGCACACACTGGTTCACATTTTAAATACATTTTCCAATAAAGACCATTTATTACAACAAATTTGACAAATCGACGTGTGTATTATTATCATCATCATCATTTATTTATCTATTGCCACAAGGGATCCACAGGGCCCAGTTACAGTGCTTATAAACAACAAAACAAAATAGTATAGTATAAAACAAGAACAGGGTCTATACAGTATAAGACAAGAACAGGGTCTATACAGTGGCGTTAAGGGGGTGGGGGTAGTGTTGGAGGGGCCCAGATCCTGCTCCCCCTCCCCCAATGCAGGTAGCCGGGTAGTGGAGAGAGAGAGATGATAGGCTGCCGCCGCACCAAGGCCTCTCTCCCCAGCTCAGCACATGCTGCTCAGTGCCATTAACATTATCATACATATCATGCATCAAACATCCGATCCTTGATGTAGGTAAGTTCTCTCATCATATATTGTGGCTGCGGTGGGCTTTGCTATATAAGCTGGGTCCTGGCATAGAAACAATGCACCACTGCAGAAGGCTTATTTCAGGTGAAGAATCCAAAATATTCAGGTGCTGGTCGCTGGAAAGTGCCTGGTGCAGTCAAAATAAAGTGCTGAATAAAAATGCCAAGTGCTGAATTAAAAATTCTTTAGGTCCATAAATCAACGCGTTTCAGAGCATGTGCGCTCCTTCCCCAGGATTGTATTCCTCAGATGTGTGCAGTGTTTTGGCCTGATATGCATTATGCGTATGTTATTTTTTTCCCTTTTATTGTTACCAATAAATGGTTACTTTTCTAAGTTCATTCTTGTGTTATGAACGTCTAGCGTGGTAAGTTGTGCCCATTGTGTGTATATTTTTCTTCTTCAGTTGCATTTTAAATATTTACTTTTTTATGGATAACCTGAAGTTAATATGGAATCTCGTCCCTCTGGGATCGAGATTTTGGGATAAAAACAATGGGTAGATTTCAATTGGGTGCAAGGTTTAGCAAGGTAAATTGCCTCACCTACCCCATGCCCAATTTTGGACTACCAATGTTTTCTCCTGACACTTGTGGTGACCAAGTTTTTCTAAATAGTTGCCATGTTTTCAGTGCTGAAAGGTCTGGTAGATGGTCTCCCCTTTAACTTACCACTGGGGAGGGGACTGCTGGGAGGCTCAAGGGCTGCTGGGAAATGTAGTACTCCCAGATGCTGCCTCCAGGGGGAATAACACTGAACAGTAGACACACCCATACATACTTACACAAACTGCTGCAGACGACCAGATACAGACACTGGAGAAGACCCCACTTATGGACTAATTGGAAATTTCCAAATGCTTACTAGTTTGGTCCTCAAGCAGTACCATTGTGTGTGTGTGTGTGTGTGTGTGTGTGTGTGTGTGTGTGTGTGTGTGTGTGTGTGTGTAAGGGGGGGGGATTTCTTTCATATCCCTTAACAAAATGAATTGTCAGATATACAACTGTCTGTATAATAATTTATTTAGAACCTTATAGAGGTGTTGCTTTTTTGTTATACCTGACCCTTTATTTAGGGTATGAGAGGAACCATTATATCCCAATTAGCAGCACACATGTGGAGGGTCTTAGAACACATATCAGGAGCGAAGTCTACAAATCTCTCATTTGCCAACATCCTTTGTATATCCTTCTGGCTTTTCATGGGTAAGGATAAGAGTGGCCCCAAGATATATTCGGCCTTTACCCCACTACATTCTGTTATGTGCCAGTTCCTCCAGCCTCCTAATATACAAATTTTAGATACAATTTTTTCAGAACCTCTCATGCGCTACTGTTCAGAATCAGAGGGCCCTGCAGCCTTTTAGCCTGAAATTCTGTGAATTAGGTATCAAGTACCGCTGGGGATTCCCATTCAACTGGCAGGTCTCACATACTGGCAAACTGTTTTTCCTCAGACAACCGAAGGATCTTGCCTCCTTCTACACTGCCCTTGATATTTCATTGTTTGGTGCCTGCTTGGTGTGACGACTCTATTCCACCCATTTTTATGTTTGGTGAAAATGGCTGGAAGCAGATAAGGGTGTGATATCTCTACGCACCTAGCAGGACCTACCAATGCCTTTTCCACCATGATGGATGTTCCTGTTACTTGATTCACACCATTTGTGCCTATGGTCTCAGAGGCCTGGTTATAACATTGCAACACTTCAACTTTGGGACTATTTGCTGTCCTCTGCTGCAGATGTTTCGTGAGTCTGACGTTCTACTGGACAATGGGCTGTTGAGGTCTGTTCTTCATGTTTGGATAATGTCATTTTTCATTGATTCTATTTAGGTACAATTTCCACTAACATTGTTCCTGCTTTTTAGTTTTATCCCTTGTGGCGTTTAATTCTTTATTATGTGGTGTGTAATGCAATTGTTCTCTGGCCCTTATTCGTAATGACAGCAAAGCATTGAGAGTTGCTATTTTGTTTTGCAGATGCCTCCAGTTTCAAGAGAGAGGTTTGTAGGGTGCTATTGGTCAAATACAAATTTCATGGTAATATATATATATATATATATATATCACTGTATTAATCTTTTACTGTATGTCCCAGATCATAATCTGCCGGAATTTATTGCCAGGGTATTGGCCAGGTAGACTCTCTGGACGGGAGTATCATTGTTGGTGGTAATGTTGAGACAACTTGAGGTCTCCGCTTTTCCTTCCAGTTACTCTTCAAAGCTTATCAGGTAAGACACACTCTGCAAGAGCACTAGTCGGTTGACACATGGAGGCTACAGAACTCGCATCTCCTCCTACAGAAACTTAACACTTGGGAAACATTCCATAAGTCCTCTACTTCTGATTTGGTTTTGGGGGAATTGAAGGAGGCCCAAGCAGCTCCAAATAATCTAGTTCGTCATACTCAGAGGGCCGTCTCTTACATTCATGTAATTAGGGACCCCATGGGTAAGGAACGTACTCTTACTGGCAATATTGCGTCTGCTTTTAACTCTTATTACACAAAGCTGTATAATCTTTTTGACCCAAAAACCCTTGATTACATTGTCTCCTTTTGGGATCTAATTGCCCAATACCTCCAAGAGTCTGACTTTCCCATGCTATAGATAGCTGACCAGTCTTGATTTGACACCCCATTTTCCATAGCGTAATTGGAGGTGACCAAGTCCACTCATTCTGCGAAAAAGCCCAGATCCTGGTGGTTGTACTATTAAACATTCTGTGAACTGTTGCTCCCTAAAATGTAGTTATGTATCACTGCGATATAATCAAGAGACCCATAGCATTGGGTTTATCACAGTACCACAATCAGGAAATCTGCAGGGCTGGGTGTAGAACAAAATCCTCATCATGAGACCTGCAGGGTCGGGTTGTGACACAAAGCCCTGATCATGGGTCTATAGAAGGTTGGGTGTATTACAGAACCCCAAATAGTATTAATTTATTTGTAATTTATGCAATGCCATCACGATTGTAACTAGCATGGATCAGTGGATCTATGGTGGTGCAAATTAGAGTCTGTGGTGGTGCACCATTCCCCGATGGAAAGTACTTGGTAGATCAGTGACATTGAGGATATCATTCAGGATGTATATGCTACATTGTTTGCCAAGGAGCTCTGACGATATTGGTAGCAACATCGTTCATTAAACGAACCGTAAAGTGTGGAACATATTTTGTATCTTCCAGGTGCACTTCGAAAGTCCATTTACAACAGCGTTTTATCCAATTTAATAAAAAGATGAAAGTAATAAAGAATTCTCATAACAACCAAAGCAGTACGTTCAGTGAAGAATGGAAAAAGATGAAACGGCTGAAGGGGTAAAGTGATCGTATACTGTACTTTGTTGTGATGAACGCACTGTTTACAGCAAGGTACACAATTCTACAAAAGTACACAAATACAAATTTTACAGAGCCTGTTATGCGGATCCAACGTGTGCCGGCCTATACACGCAAGGCGGCCAATGAAACACACGCGTACAATACTTTGCCAACCACGCATAAATTGTAGTTTGTAAAAACCTATACTGTCTGGTAATTACACAAAAGGCCGATAAAGGCCGCTATATAAATCTTTGCGGTATTTGACAATGTATTTCCTTGTGTTTCATTTACAGTAGGCAGTCATGGAAACAGAACATAATGGCATCAAAAGGATGAAGTCACAACCAAGGCAACAGAAGGAGGTACTGAAGAGCTACGATTCTTAAAAAGGTTTAGAACTCAAAAGAATAAGTAACGCTGGCCTGGTGTTCTCAGGGAAACAATTTAGACCAATTAGAATCAACCGGTCCCCCATTCATCATACCACTGTAAGAATATAAACAAACTGTCAGCTCTAACCTAACAAACATCACCCTGCTACTAAGTCGCATTATCCCGGCCTCACAGGCAATATTCTGCTTTAGGGCATCTGTGCAGCCGAGCCGCTGAAATTAAAGACATATGTTCCAGCCTGGGTTAACGAGCAAATTTGTAATCAGCAGACTTCTGACAGGTTTCCGTCAGTTGTGTCAGCTCCCCTCCGCCTGCTGTACCCTTAACTATAGCAGTGAGGAGGGGAAGAAGGGGGGCTGGGCTGGATACAGAGAGGGTGGGGTTAACCTGCTAACTAATGCAGCCAGGTGTGCGCAATTAGGCAGCTTGGTCAAACATATTAACCCTTGCAGGGCAGGAAAGTGCATCACCCCCCCCCCCCTTTGGCAGAGTGGAGAGTGTGAGCATTACACTTAAAAAGGGAATAAAATGCTATTTAGAATTATTTGCCATTTATCCTTTTGAAGGATTAAATAAATGGCTCAGTAACATTCCTTTATACTCGGACCAAAAAATTAACAAATATTAGAATAGTTTTGAAATATTTTTTAACAAATATTTTATTTACTATCCTAATGATGAGACATGTGCCCCACACTTCGCTCTGGAGCACGGTAGATCCTTAAGGTGCGTACACACTGGGCGATATATCGATGGAACATCGGCCAGTGTGTGCCAATGAAACATCTGTGAACGGCGTTGTTCACAGATATAGCACGTCAGCTGTGCTACACAGCCGATGCCCGATATATCGAAAGATATACAGTATCGGAGCATTATGCCGTGTGTTCAGCCAACTGCCCGTACACCCATACAGGAGCCGGCGGTGATTCACAGTTCAAATAGGCAGGCGAATGTACTGTAAGTGCGCAGTTGTGATGTAAGCCAAGATGGACCATGCAGTATGTATTGAGACAACGCTGACGTATCCAAAGAGAGATATATATCGGTCAATGAGCAGCAGATTTACACACTCTAGTGTGTACCCAGCTTTCGCGGGTATTCAATCTTCACCAATATTTACACCCAGTGGAAATATTGAACCGTCACTATTCAATCCCAGCCATTTTCACCAGGGACTTGCAGCTGTGGGTTCGGCTCTTTAAAAAGCCAAATTTGCATTCGCGGAAACAAACGCTAAATTTGAGAATTAGCGTCCATATAAGCGATTCCACTTCTTTTCTGACTTTCAGATTGTTTTTATTGAAATATCATCCGGGATTGAATACCTCCTATAAGCTACAGCAGGGCTGGGCAACACCGGCCCTCCAGATGTTAATGAACTACACATCCCAGGATGCTTTGCATTAGTTTTGCTATGTGGCCATGCTGAAACTGATGCAAGGCATGCTGGGATGTGTAGTTCATCAACATCTGGAGGGCCGGTGTTGCCCAGCCCTGAGCTACAGTATACTGAATTGACATCTAGCTAGGACTGCTACCATGCACAGGGTACACGGTTGTTAGGTCGACACATATAAGCTCAACATGCATTGGGTTGACCACTATAGGTCGACATGGCTTAAGGTCAACACCAAAAATATTTTGACATGGCTAAACGTGAAAAACGTATGTCGACCCTTTGACTGTTGACCTAGCCATTGTCGACCCAATGCTTGGGATGACCTTCCAACCGCGTTGACCTTAGACCTATTTCATGTAGCCATGTCGACCTAATGCATGTCAACCTTAATGTGTGTCAATCCAATGACCCATACCCTTAACCAGTAGGAATTTAAAGTGCTGCCTATGGTGCAGGACGTTACTCTGTGAGCAAATGAATATATAGCAATGTCACCATTTAATCAGCCATGAAGTTTTTTTTTTCATGTCAAGGAACCTCTTTATATGAGAAATCTATGTATTTTCCCATCATACCAGGTAACCTATTCTGTTAGTTCACGCCTTGGTAACATCCTTCAACGATGTCAACTCTTCGCATTCCTCCAATGCCCATCCCAAGTGCTTTATCAGCATCAACCTACAACAGGGCTTGTGTAATAAGCAGGTGGGAATGATACAAATGTGCACTAGAACCGCACATTGACCTTCATGTCCACAGCAGATTGTGTCTGCTTACAATCGGAGATGCTGAATCACACATTTGGTGACTGGCGAGTTTAAACTTGATGGTGTCATTCTTAATCAGTCACCTGGATCTAGTCAGGACTGACAAAAGGGAGTATGTTGAACTCATTTGCGTTAAGTGGATATCCGTGGGTGATGCATTAATCTGCCTTGTTAATCCTAGTTCACTCTAGTCTGGTGTGAATCCAGATCTCTGGATATTTACCTGTTAATGATAATTGTTATTTACCTTGATTGTGAGTTGAAGATCAAGTCAACCAAAGAAAACAGAGTATTTGTAAGCGGTCCTTCATTTGCTCACAGTATGGCAGATGTATTAAGTCTGGAGAAGAGATAAACTGGACGGAGATAACGTGACAGCCAATCAAATCCCAACTGTCATATTTCAAACACAGCTGATTGGTTGGTGTGTTACCTCCTTCCACTATGGTTCGTATTCAATGCGGCCGGCAAGGGGGGTAAAATTGCGGGGATCACCGAAAACAAGCGACCCTCGCCGTTTAACCCCCGCCGCTCACCATATTCAACTTGCTGGGGAAATCCTCACTGTCAGAGGACGACGAGGATTCCCCTAAACAGCGAGGCTCACGGCTAATGCAGGGAGCCCTCGGCAATTAGCAGTGAGCCTCCCTGTTTTAGTGGCCGCATACGCCATCTCCCCCTCGCTCCAAAACCTAGCGAGGGGGAGACGGTGTGTGCAGGGGGGTCAGTTTAATACTGACCCTGCGAAATGTGACAGCAAGCAAAAAGCATTGAATACAACCCTTTATCTCTTTGCCAGGCTTAATACATCTGCCCCATTGCGGTCAGAAATAAACAAAATAATGGACACTGGGGTAAATAAAGAACGTTAGGTACTTATATGTTAGTTGGGCGCCCAATTAGCATATGGACGGTAACGTAGGAAAATCACATCGCATTGCATCACATCGCATGGGCCATTTTAAGGGCATGCGATGCGATTTTTTCATGTAATTTGGTACTTGTTTCCTAGAACGGCGCCCATCTCGTTGATTGCATGCCTTACGTTTAAGGCACTTAAGGCATACAATCAACGCGATGGACCCGATTTTATGTCAATAATTTGCCGGTGAAAGACAAAATCGCGCTGATGTGACGACGCGATCAACGCGATTATCCCATAGGGAACAATGTTAAATTATGTTCAAAGTGAAAATCAACCCGATTTTACATAGGTGACAATGAGAAATGGGCCAATATGGCACATTTCACATTGAATATGGTTAAAAAGTATGTTTAATGCCCCCCATTGTTAACGCCACCCCACTATTGACGCCATCCCGAAGCGTGGTGAGCCCGTGAGGGGCGGCAGTACGCGTCCTCCGACCTTTTCATACCCCTACGATCCACGTCGGCGTGGAGTTGATTTTATAAAGTGTGGCGAGCGCAGCGGATACCTGTGAAGCCCGCGAGGGGACGCGGATACCTGTGAAGCCTGCGAGGGGACGCAGATACCTATGCTCGCCACGCTTCGGGTTGGCAGCAATAGTGGGGTGGCGTGAACAATGGGGCGGGTTCGGTGGCTCGCCACACTATATGAAATCAACGGTACTCTTTACCTAGAACGGCGCCCGTCGCGGGCATCGCGGGTACATTTATGTGTGGCCGCGACGCGACCGACGCGATGCCCGCGATTTCCCATTGAAAACCATGTTAAACATGGAAATCGGGTCGGTCGCGTCGCGGCCGGCCATAAATGTACCCGCGATGCCCGCGACGCGATGCTCCCGATTTCCCATAGGAATCAATGTTAAAAGGCGCGATGGACCCGATTTTACTGTTAAATGGCTCAATGGACCCGATTTTGCCATAGAAATCAATGTAAAATGGGCCAGAGAACGCCACCCCACCATCCACGCGAACCCGAAGCGTGGCGAGCGCAGCGAGCCCGCGAGGGGCGGCGGTACGCGTCCTCCGACCTTTTCATGCCCTACTATCCACGTCGGCGTGGAGGTGAGAATATAATAGTGTGGCGAGCGCAGCGAGCCACCGAGCCCGAAGCGTGGCGAGCGCAGCGAGCCCCGCGAGGGGACGCGGATACCTTCACAGATATGCGCGTCCCTTCGCGGGCTTCACAGGTGTCCGTGGCGACGCCGGCACCTGTGAAGCCCGCGAGGGGACGCGCATACCTGTGAAGGTATCCGCGTCCGCTCGCCACGCTTCGGGCTCGGTGGCTCGCTGCGCTCGCCACACTATTATATTCTCACCTCCACGCCGACGTGGATAGTAGGGCATGAAAAGGTCGGAGGACGCGTACCGCCGCCGCTCGCCACGCTTCGGGTTGGCGTGGATCGTGGGGTGGCGTTAAAAATTTGGGGGGACATTTAAGGGTTAATTTGGCCTATTTGGCCCCAAATCGGGTCCATTGAGGCATTTAACAGTAAAATCGCGGTCAATCTGCCGTTTTAACATTGTTCCCTATGGGAAAATCGCGGTAATCGCGGCCATCCCGATTTACCCGCGATGACCGCGATCACCGCGATTTTTACCCCCGACGACCGCGATTTCAATCGCGGGCGCCGTTCTAGGTAAAGAGTACCAAATCAACTCCACACCGACGTGGATAGTGGGGTAATGAAAAATTCTGAGGACGCGTTCCGCTGCGTTAGTGAAGCCAGAAGCAGTCCGTGAGTTCTCATTGGATGTCCGACCTGCCAGCCCCTCAAGGCAGTCCTTACTCGGAGGTGTTCCTTCCCTCCTGGCTGCCTCTTTGCCTTCTATGGGTGGTAGCCGAAGCAGCCCATAGATCCTGGAATAAGTGCATGTGCAGTAAAGGGATACTGCTCCTGCGCCAGTCACAGTGCATGTCATTTGCATTGTACAGGTGCAAGGACCATTATTTGTCTTCTATGGGCTGCAGCCAAAGCAGCCCAGAAAAGCTGTGGGTGTGCCTGTCATCTACAAAATGGAGTGGGTGAGCGGAGGTGGTCGGGAGGGGTGTGTTTCGGCATTGCGCCCAGCAGAAGCACCCCTCCTACAATCGGGTAGGAGCTGCAGCTGAGTAATTCTGTTTCTGCACTCCTAAGTGGACATAAAATGAAACAAACTGCTTCAAATATACAGGACACAGATAATGTAGAGCTCTGAATGCCAATCTTGAAAAAGATCTGCAATCTAACAGGCAGCCAGGAATGGCATAATGGCAAAGAAAAACAGAGGTATGTAGTATGACAGATGCTTGGTACTTAATAGCCTGGCAGCTACATTATCTACCAAAGCAAGCAGTGACCATTTTATTCAGGAAGACTCAGGTAGAGGGCATTGCAGTAGTCTAAACATAGAGACACAAATACACATGACCTGGACACTAAGGGTGTAAGGTAGATGGTCAACTGCGGACATCAAATGCTTAATACTTGCTATGTTCCTCAGCTGAAATAAAAGAAGATTTTATCAACGTAGAAAGAGGGGTTGGAGAGTGGGAGGGGTAACAGCCAACGGCAGCAATTGATTGGACAAGATCTGTCCCATCAGTTTTCTGCTGAAATAAGAATGTTCCTCATATAATATGACCTACTGAGGGTGGTCTAATATCAGGCAAGACGTTAAGGTTTTTGTAGGTTTCTGAACACTAGAAAAAGCACATCTACATACACAATTTTGTCAGGCAGGCAGCACTCCAACATCAGTCAAATAAGTCCCGGTGGCATCCTAGGTACTCCAAGCCAGGAGCTCAGCATACAAGTAACAGAAGGCAACACTCAATAAATCTATTGAAATTGCAATGTGTGCACCTACACCGATGTGCACCTACATAGTGGAATGGAAGGGACATCATTTAGATCTCAACAATGTCCAACATTTTGCACAGTGTATACATCAATTACCCAATATAAAACAGCTCCTTTGTATGAACCCTTAAAAGTGTCTGTAACACTTAGAGAGAATGATAACATACACAGTAAATAGGCATCTTATCCTGACCACTACCTGCACTGAAGCCTGGAATACAGCTCAGTTAGACCAAAAGCAATACCATCCGGGAGTACAGTAGTAGTAAGCCTCTGTGAATACATGTATCACATTAAATGTTCTACAATGGATCACGCCTCAATATTATCGTTGCAATGGTTGATCCAGGCATTTAATGCAGTAAAGACATAAGCAGAACATACGCACTATACAGTATTTGTCATTTTATCAGTGCACATGTGCAGCCAGGCACCATGCTATACCTTAGTGCAGCTACTTTTGTCTGTGTTGTGTTCCAAGCTGGAACACATGCAGCATACAGTAGATCTTCACACGTTTGAACTCTCCTGATGTCTGGACTGACTGATATCTGACCTAATGCTTCATAGATAATGATTTGTGTTTTTGGGTGCAAAAGTGTTTAAAGGAAATACAAAGTGGATATGTTAACGCAATGGTACCGATGAAACACTGCTGCAAAATATCCACTCCTCCATTTCACAGAATTCGAAAGAAATGAAAAATATTTACAATCACAAATACTTACCATCTCAGGCGCCAAATAATTCAGCGCAGACATCACAAATCAAGCATCGCTATCTGTGTCACAAGTGTGACAGCGGTCAGATTGTTGGTACAAGTGCTCTGCAGCTTGCGTCTTGTTTGTTATTATTAACACTAAATGTGTCACTGCTCTGTATCTCTTTAATTATATATGTCAGGAAGTGATGCCTTTAGCACTGTGCATGCCCCCTTGATGTCTATTAAAGCACTATAGTTTTTCCTAAAACGTATGTTTAGCAGACATCCTGGTCAGAGCCAGTGAGCCCTATGATATTCCAGAGATGTTTTTATTCTTTCTTTACAGATTATTAATGGGGAACAAAGGCAGTATAGTGAAAGAGGAGGACGATTGTTTAAATGTGTTTATTTAAAGGTTTTGTTTACGATACACAAAATCAAGTACACAAATTACATGGGAGAGCTCAAGTCACACTACAGCAGAGAGGCAAGATCACAAAACCAGCGACACATAGGGCGGTATTCAATGAGAATACCTGCGAGTTGCAGCGAATCCTTTTTAGGATTCGCTGCACATTCGCCACGTTCCGGAGCCGGCGGGCTCCGGTATTCAACGTGTCAGGGGCTCGCTGCCCCTGACTGGCGAATATGAGCTCCTGCGGCGATTGCCGCAGGGAGCCTGACGACGGTGCCAGGCAGAGAGATGGTAGTCTCTCTGCCTGCCCCAGAACTTTGTGGGGGGTAGGTGGGCTCCCCGGGTGCCAGGCAGCACAGGCTGCCCCCCGGGGGTGCCAGCAGGGCAGCGTATATTCACTACACACGATCGTAACGATCGTGTGCAGTGAATATATGAATATGTAATGAGCGGCTCGGCTCCGGCGCCCCCTGCTGACTGCTGTGTAAAAAAAAAAATATATATATATATATATATATATTTTTTTTTTAAATTAAATATATATTCATGTGCTTACAGCACATGAATAAAAATAGCATGCCCCTCCTCAGAATAAAATTCCTGATTTTTTGACACCAAATGTAAAAAACAAAACACTTTATTTCAAAAGTTCACATTCCACTTCACCATAAAAAGATAGCGATTGCTACTCGGTGAATCATGGTGAAAAAAACCTTGAAATGTATTCGCCATCTGCTCATTGAATAGGGTGATTTACCGTTTTAGTCAGAAATTCGCCAAACAGCACAAATTCGCCATAAAAACATGGCGAATCAGGCTCATTGAATACCGCCCAAAAAATAGCAAATCATAATATGGATATAAACAAATGTATGAGAGAGGATGCACAAGTGTCATGTGTGTGACTTATGTTGCGAAGTGTATGAAGAAACAAAACTACCCATGAATTATGATGTAATAAGATACAGGGACAGGAGAGTTTAATAGGAGAAAAAGGGAGGGGTAAGGGAGTAGAAGATCTTGGATAACAACTCTTTGATCTGATCTAGAGAAACCCATCATGCATCTGACCATGCAAAACAACTTTCCAGGAATAAATAAACGGACGCAAAGCCGTTCACTACACATGCGCAACTGGAAAAACTGCCACGCCACCTATCGGCAAATCATTAACCCAGTGCGATTAGATACAACGTCACTACAGCAAAAGTCTCCTTTTTATTTGGGCGCACCTTATATTATCTCCATGGATGCTAAGTGGCAAATTCTATTCAGGAGCTTATTGTTGGAAGAAGGGACTGGGCGTTTTCAATTTCCAGCAAGCTGCATTTATTATTTGCACAGAGAGCTTGTTAGCATATGTCTGTTGCTTCCAGTGGGCAGCCAAGGAGAAAAGATCGCAAGGGTCTAAAACAGGTAGAGTAATTTTGGCAGGAGATTCAGCTTAATAACCACTATCCTGCGGCTGCCCAACCATGAGTAAGGTCCTGCTGCCTAATAACCGATATTAGTATTTTAAGAACTTAAGGAAATGAGCAATCCCATCACAAAAAATTGGCTTCTTCAGTCATGACCAGATATGCTAGGAAGAACGCATATTGCCACATCCCCTCTAACATTGATCAGATTCAGAGGATCTTTGTATGCAATTGTCTAGCCAAGGAGGAAATAGAAGACCTAGAAACCCTTTCTCTAACCGTGGACCAAGTGCTATCATCTCTTGGACTCCGCAGTCTTTCGTCCACTGAAGTTCATGGATTGGGGGGGGGGGGGGGGGGGGGGGGGAATGGATGGGTTTGGGGGGAGTGCAAAAACATTATCAGTACTGTATCCAAGGGTATATGCTCAATGTGGGAAGATCTATGATTTAATTGGCTCATCTAAATATCTGTTAAAATGGTGTCGGTGAAATACTCCCTCCAGACATGGAATGTAAGGGGGATGAATAATAAAATCAAAAGAGCGTTAGGAATGCGACATATACGACAGTATGCTGCAGACATAATATGTTTACAGGAAACACACCTGGTGGGTAATAAGCTTCTATCCTTTAAAAAGGCCTGGATTGGTTGGGCTGATTATTCCTCTTTTACGTCCACTTCTCGGAGGGTATCCATATTGATCCAAAAGGGAAAACCCTTCCTTTAAGAAGTAGTGCAGATAGATACAGCGGGAAGGTATGTGTTCATGAAGTGTAAGTTGGGCCCTTTTGTTTTTTTTTGCTGCTGTCAGTATACATACCCCCACCGTTTAAATGTGAGAACTTAAAGAAAGCAGCAGAATTCATGGCATTATTCCCTAATACCCCTGTGATGATTTGGGGTGACAACATATTAGATCCTTTACTTGGTAGGCTGAGTTGAACAAAAACACACGTCTGAGTGCTCAAAACTTGTTTCTCATCTATAATTAGGAAAATGGGTTTGAGGGATGCATGGAGGGAGTGACTTCCAGGAGAACAAAAGTTCTCGTGTTTCTCAAGCTTGCACGATTCTTTCTCGAGAATCGACTTGGCATTGGTATCAGAGAACTGGTTCCCGTGAATTCAGGGAATAAATGACGACTAGGGGGATCTCTGATCATTCGCCGCTAGAAATTACAGTAGCTACAGGGGGAAAAAAGGGCTTTTCCTTTTGGAAGTTGAACGCCTTCTGGTTGACATTCTTAGAATCTGGGGATAAACTAGAATCTTCTTGGCAGGAGTTCTTTGAGAAAAACAGAGATAAAAGGATTGGCTGAAAATATATGGGGGGCATTCAAGGCCTATCTTAGAGGTTCCCTGATAAAAGAAATAGCTGGGCAGAAAGCCTCACATAGAAGGTGTGGGGTTTTAGTGTCAAACGGGTAGGCACAGGTGAGGATTTGGCACAGACTTAGACAGTGACATCACGGCTTGGGTCCAAAACAGGGCTTGCCTGAGTTTATTGCAGCACTCAGAGCAAGAAACTAAAAAACAGCCTTTACACTTCAGGCAAAACAGAAAATAAAACCTGCAATAGCCTAGAACAAAAATACCTGAGTAATAGGACAGATGAAAATAAACGGGATTGGCTTAAAGCCCAGGATACCTGGCATAAATGCCTTTCGGATAAGATGATATACAGGGACCTATTCGCGGGTCATACCAGGTATGCTAATAGGGATAGGCCTGGCAGCTTCTTGGCATACCTCTCAAGATCAGATCAACCCGGAAATATAGTGACGGGAATCCAAAACTCAGGGGGGATATAGTCGATCAGACCCCAGAAATAGCGGAGTGCTTTAGTAAGTAAGTTAGTACATTTAATTAATATAGTGCACTTTCTCCAACAGGACTCAAGGCGCTTGGCAGTATTATTATGATCTATATACTTCTCAGTATATAGGGCCGGACTTCTGAGGATATCCATATATTTCTATCAGGGATAAAAAAAAAAAACAAGGCTATCAAGGAAAGCTAGGGAGACGCTGGACGGTCCATTGACCCTCCTTGAAATTGAGGAGGCGATATCGTCGATGCTTGGTGGCAAGGCACCGGGACTCGACAGTATTCCTCAGGAGCTCTATAAAAAACATAGCAATTTTTTTTACAGAACTTTCTTGACTTATTTAACACATTATATGAAACAAAGATATTACCAGCTAGTAGGGCAGAAGCTTTAATCATAATCTTGCTGCAAAAAGACAAAGATCCAAAAAATATGGACTCCTATAGACCCATCTCTTAACTAATGATATTAAAATCCTAGCTAAAGTTCTATCAAACAGATTAAACAGGGTCATAGGTGAGATTATTCACTCAGACCAAACAGGCTTTATGCCTGGGAGGTCAACTACATCCAATCTGAGGAGAACATATGGCCAACTCCAAACCCTACAAGAGGAGGGGGAGAACCAGTGGTGATCTAACTTGATGCCGCTAAGGCATTTGACACAATTGAGTGGGGTTTTTTATGGGAAGTCTTGGATTGGGTAGGAATTGGCCCTGTTTTTTATTAACTGGGTGAAGTTGTTGTATGTTACTCCATCAGCTAGGGTTTCTGTCAATAAATATATTTCCCCTAGTTTTAGAGTGGAGAGAGGAACTCGTTAAGGCTGCCCAATGTCACCGGCCCTATTCACTTTAGCGATAGAACCGTTAGTATGCCTGATAAGAGAAAGTACACTAATCCAGGGTTAAAAATAGGCACTAGAGAAGATCAAATCGCCATTTATGCCGACGACATTCTGTTATTTTTACAGGACCATGTTGTGGCAATGCCCTGGGTTCTGGAAACGATTAATGTTTTCGGTATAAATTCAGGCTGACGATCAACTGGAGTAAGACATATATTCTATCACTATGCGGCACTTGCCCCACGGTTCTGGATTCATTCACACCATTGAAATGAGTGGATGAATTCAAATACCTAGGAATATGGGTCTCCAGGGATACTTCAAAATTTGAAGCTCTTAATATAATTCCCCAAATTGAATACATCAAATCCAAAATGAAACCATGGGGTAGATTGCCGTTATCTTTAAAAGGCCGGGTTAACCTTGTAAAAATGATTATTCAACCTAAAATCCTGTACATAATACAGCATTCTCCTCTTTTCTTGCCTCGACACATATTCAAAGTGGTGGAGGGACTGATTTCTTCTATTTTATGGGGCAACAAAAGATTCAGACTTAGACAAAATATATTATCAAGGGATAAGGAAAATGGAGGTTTTGCATTGCCCGACTTTTGGCTATATTATCTCTCCTCGCAAAATGCATATATTAAAATGTGGGTAAAAAGGGGGTGGATAGTGACATGATCGAAGCATTGGCAGGATATGTGTCCAAAAGACACACCCCATTACAAATGTTACAATCTGGTAATATAAAAAAATGGTGGCCTCCAATAGTAAGACAGGCCGTCAAGGTCTGGAGACTGGTGGAAACCTTACTGGGTAGTCAAGCTATGGACCCAGAAACACCAATATATAATGCCCACCATCTGGCAGAACTGAGAGAACTGCAGGTTCGGGAAGTATGGGTATCAAAAGGAAAAAAATAAATTTTCTCTGCCAAACAACTGCATTTTAGATACCTGCAGATAAGACATGTCCTGGAGGTTCAGTTTGATAACAGAAAACCTGTTCTGCAAGAATCTATAACTAAGAAACTGATAAGAAGATCTCCCCAAGGGCATGACATTTCTTTTTTCTATAAGGCTCTGATTCAGGTATGACAAGACCATGGCTTAGAGGAACTGAAAAATAAGTGGGAGAGGGATCTGGGGGAAATAGTAAAGGACGAATGGGAGGAAGCTGTTAGTAACATCCACAAAGCAACAAATCAAGCCAGGTTCCAATAGGTTCAATTGTATATAATTCACAGGACATATATGACACCAGAACGCATGTACAAATTTGGAGGCACAAATAGCACCCGGTACCCGAAATGTTCAGCTAGTGGGGGATCATTCTGGCATCTTCTCTGGTCATGTCCAGTAGTAGCTGTATTCTGGTCAGGGGTAGTAGAAGTGTTAGTAACTGTGGGTATACCCAGAAATATATGTACCCCTCGCATGTGCATCTTGGCCACAGTAGAGAATACCTTACTGGATAGTGGTTTCAATTAATGATATTGGGACGGGGTTCCTCAGCAATGTATCCATCTTTGTGGATGATACAAAACTGAGCAGAGTTATTAAATCATCAGACGATGTCACCACACTTCAAAATGATCTTGACAATCTAGATGAGTGAGCAAAAAAAGTGGACGATGAGGTTCAATGTGGATAAATGCAAGGTCATGCACCTTGGGAGACATAACCAGTGTGCTAGTTATAAACTAAGCGGGGATGAATTGGGTAATTCAGTACTTGAAAAGGATCTACTGTAGGTATCCAAATAGATAACAAACTGGGGTGTAGTGCTCCTATAGCAACTCAATAGGGACTCAAAAGTAATTATGCCACTGTACAAAGCATTGGTTAGACCTCATCTCGAATATGGAGTACAATTCTGGGCCCCTCACTATAAAAAGGACATCATATAATTAGAAAAAGTCCAAAGAAGAGCGACAAAGCTTATTAGGGGAATGGAGAATTTAACCTACGAGGAGAGATTAAGCAATTTGGGACTATTTACACAAGAGAAGAGACGTTTAAGGGAGGACATGCTCAACATGTACAAATATTTCAGGGGCCAATATAAGGAACTGTGCAACACCCTTTTTCTGCTAAAAAGGAATCTAGGACACAAGTTTAGATTAGAAGAAAAAACATTTTGTTCATCTAGAAGAAAAAATTTCTTTACGGTCAGAGCAGTCAAACTTTGGAACTTTCTTCCTGGAGAGATGGTGTCGGCAGATACGATAAATACATTTAAAATAAGGTTGGATAAACATTTATTGGTTCAAAACATCCATGGGTACAAAAAAGAAACATAATCTGCCTTTAAATATTAGAACTATACAAGGGATAAACTATTATAAACCTAGGTTGAACTAAATGGACGCAAGTCTTTATTCAGCCTCACCTACTATGTAATTATGTGGTACTAGACTAGTATCTGCATTGCTAGAAAATGGATAGTAAAAGAAGAGCCTAGTTTAGATGCACGGCTAGCCCTGGTTCGTGCAACTAAGTAACATGAGAGGTTCATGCATTTGGCTAGGGGCACGGCCCAGAAATACCATAAAATTTGGGATAGATAGGCTGCCTTCAGAGTCACAGCAAGAACTGGATGGGGGAATAGATCAATCTCACATAAATAGCATTAAAAAAATATATGGATTAACTGGATAAACAGGAGGTATCTGTTAACCTAAGGAGAGGGGGGGGGGGGGGGGTAGGAAATTGGTACTTTATTAGTATGTATAGCGGTTAAATGTACATTAATGCACAAGCAACCGGCCAAGGTAGAGTGTCCCGGCCCAAGCGCCCCTATAAACATGAGTAAAGATATAGGAATTAGCCTATTAATATTTAAGGACATTTTTTTTTTTAGGAAAATAGTATTTTTATTCACTTTGTAAACATGGGTTCTAATTAACACACGAAAGAAAATATGGCCAATAATATATACAGATGTCACTGAATAATAGAAAAAGGTTTAAAGAGCACAAATACACTGTAACATTTATAACAAAAAAAAGAATTCATGTTAGAAATGAAAGAGCACTTACATAATAGAGTCACAAGATAATGTTAGATATCAAACATAATAAGCAGAATAATGTGATAGATCCTGCCCTTTTGGTGAAAATTGTTCAGGGCGTAGGGGCCTGGGACACCCTGCCGTAAAGCCACGTTAGAATAAATAAACTAAGATTTGAATGTGTATATTAAGGATAACACGTTTAAGTCCCGTCTGCGCACAGGCAAAGTTTAAGTATATATAATGCTATACATACATAAGATCCCTTATCTGTTTTTATAACCCTTTTTTTTTTATTGATAAAGAATGAAGAAAGATTGAAAAAAAAATGAAGTTCATGGATTGGTGCGATGATCTTCGTATAGAACAAAATGTTATAGGGAACAGATATAAGTCCTATCTGGAGAGGGTTGGATAGGACTCAAGGGGACTAAAAATCTATTGATGCAAGGACGGAAGACAATCTATAAAGTTATGTATTTGAAGGTAAGAAAAAAAGTTTGGGTTTTCCAAACTTGCTCAATTAAGAACCCAGAGGAGTGCATCAGCCGAACTGAGATCAGACCCCAGCCTGATGCCTCCCTCAATCCACAGGGAAAAGTGAATATGACAGAAACATGGGGAAAAAACTTGATTTTGTGCAGAGTGATGGAGGGCGAATGAGAAGTGGTTTTATAATGGTTTATGCAATAGTCCCAAACAGAACAAGAAAAAACAATTACGGGTTGGGAGCTCACAGATTGAAACACCTAAAATGGGTCGAGATTAGATAACATAGCTTCATCTAACCCATCGTAGGATGTACGAGGTCGCAAAAGTTTGCGACCTTGCAAGGGTCTAAAACAGGTAGAGTAGTTTCGGCAGGAGAATCAGCGTCATAACCACTATACTGCCCAACCATGAGTAAGGTCCTGCCGCCTAAGAACTGATTTGATCGTTTTGAGAAGGGTTAGGAAATTTTCAGCTTACATGGATTTGTACCAACTAGTTACAGTATGTGCACCCATGGATATTTTAGTTTAGTGGTGCATCAGGTGAAAATATAAACGTGGTGTAGGCGATCCAAAACCGCAGGTGGTAAGTGCAAGGGATTCCGTTTTAGAAGGATTAATTCTATAGCCTGAGAGTGCCACATAGACATAAGTAGGATCTGCAAAAGCTTAAGGATAGACATATGGGGAAAAATTATGGCATACCTCTCAACTTTGAGGAGGGAGGAGGGCCGCTCATGAGTGCCCAAAATTTTGGAGGCATGACTTAGTGAAAGGGGGAGTGGCCTATACTCATAACGCTCCCACGAGATTATGCCCCCGTTTTTACCGTTGTGGGGGCATGAATAGATGCTGTGCACAGTGACGGGGTACTCTCAACTGCCACGCCCCCTTGCTGTGGGATGCTGCCGGCCCCGGATGGGACGTTCCCACGAAAAGTGGGACAGTTGGGAGGTATGCTATGGGGTATACTGTACAAATAAACCAATGTATTTTGTATTCTCTGTACAAATTGTGGGCGATTACATAGTAATTTGTGAACCTGATGGGTCTCCCCTGTCCAATCACTGAACCACAGAAGCAAAACCTTTGATCCAATCCCTAGAACCTGCGGTTCAACAAGAAGCTTTGCGGCTCCTCAAACAAAAACAAAGATTTAAGATGGAATTTTTTTTTAAAACTCAATTGAATTAAAATTGTGATGAAGGCCCCTGTGTCTGACTAAGATAGAAATTAGTGTATAGGGCACATAGGTGATAGATTTGTGTCTGACGCTGTAGAGAAAAGCATTTTTTTGTGGATGGTAAAACGTAAAGTTTTTTCCAATTTATTAAATGCCTACAGCGGATAGGAGTGGGAAATTCATGGTGAGTCATGGGTGCTGAGAGACATGGATTTATATAGGAATCCATATTCGGTTCTTTTTTTCCATCATAAAATATTTTTTTCTTTGTTAGATCAGAGTAGGGGTGCCCTCGCCTGGCATAGAGGGGCACCTCCAAACACACAGCAGCCAGGAAAACTGCACACCAGTCAAAAGTTTTGTGCGATCGGGCTGCGGCTAGTTTTATTGTACAATACATGAAACAAGACATAAAAGTAATAGATTCCCTCTCTCAAACACCAGCATATGCACAGTACATAAAGTTGGTAAATCCCAGTGTCTCCCCAGGTAGTGAGACCCTGAGCCAGCTTAGATCAACCTCTTACAGGTGCATTTAATAATCAGCCTGCTCTTAGGGGGGAGTCCTAAAGACCAGAAATGGGCCCTGTGGATGGTGTCCTCCCTTCTCTCTTACATCCACACCCCGAGGACCTATTATGGCTTTAACTAAAAGCACAAACTCTAATAAAGGGGCAGATGTATTAAGCCTGGAGAAGAGATAAACTAGAGATAAAGTGGATATAAAGTGAAAGGAGAAAAAGCACCAGCCAATGAACTGTGTTTGAAATTTACAGTTGGGAGTTAATTGGCTGGTGCTTAATCTCCCTTTTACCTTATCTTCACTTTATCTATTCTCCAGGCTTAATACATCTGCACCATTGTCTGTTAAGCAAAACAGACATTTCCTGGGAGTTTAAATTACATAGGCCAGAACCCAGGCACAAAACACATTTTGCCGAAAAAATAAATCCTATCGAAGACATTATTTGTTACTATTCCAGTTAAATAAAATGTTGTTGAAAATGTCATTCATTTCTTGAAAATATGCATCTTTGCCTATGTGTCCAGACTTTAGGGACACCCTTTAGATAAAGACACAGACATCTACATAGGTCATCAAAGTTTTGGTTATATTAACTGTCATCCTTCAACCGAAATGTTGACCCGTGTCTTTCTTGAGATGACCACCCTATGTGTTCCACCTCCCCCCTTTCTTGAGATGTGGGTGGTTGTGAAAGACCATTGGAGGTCCCCCGGGCATCTATCGTGGGTATGGATTGAGTGCTGTATATACTCCGCTACATACATACACATAGACGCCACCACTCCCTTTCCCTACACCGCTCCCTCTTTTTTGGGAATGCGCGCGGCGGGCTGTTGGGTGGTATGCCTAGGGAGAAAGTAATACCCCTCACATCGCAACTAATTAAGGGGTACAAGCCAGTAATTAGTGCGATGTGAAAGGGGTTAGCCTGTCCCGAAAACGGGTAGCAACACAGCAAAACTAATCGGTAAAAAAGCAGAGTCCTTGCCGGTTCGTTGCCGTGTTACTTGGTGGTGTGAACAGGTTAAATAGGTTGAGCGACCCGTTTCCTATTCACACTATGGAGCTATAAGTGCTGCCTCCTTCCCCGCCCCCGGATGAAGGCTGACTACCAGCCGCGAACCCGGATGACGTCAGCGAACCGGAATATATGCGCGGTCTGCGGCACGCCAGTGCTTACTGCTACAAAAGTATACACCATCCAAACACAATATAAACATTGAAAAAAGAAAAATATTTTAGTAAGGACGTGTTCTCTTCCATAACAATACATCGGATCCAAATCTTCAATGAAAAGTTTTATTAACAAATGCAAAGCAACATAGAATCAAAGCCATTGTATGAGTTCCAAGCGGACGGGCCTGATCTTGAGTCCGCTAGCTAGGGAAAATGCCAAAAATAAATATCAGTTGATATGGCAAATTAATTTATTCTTGGTACTTGATTCGTATTTCACCCTCGGGCAAAAAACAATATTTTCCTAAGAAAACCGGAGCGCAGTGGTCAGGTCTGAGTAAAGCTTAACCACTTAACGGACGATTATTTATTCTGGAAACGACCTGAACTTTTTTTTTTTTTATGTAATTAAAAACACTTTTAAAAACATTTAAACATTTGACAACAAGATGTATCACATTTTTGGGGAGAGATACAGTGGTCAAAGATAAACTACCGACCAACCAGCTTCTCAATTTCTCAAGCACAGCCTGTACAAAGCCAATTAGAGAGAGATGAAGCACCATCTAATTAGCTCCTAACTGGCATTGTACATCTACATAGTGGGGGTGATTCTGGTTGACATGCAGCGTTGTGATATTCGCAGTGCTGCGTGTCTTTTAAATCCACAGAAATGTCCACCCCCCTCACACGCAGGTATCCCTGCACGGTTGCCAATGGATATTTTTCATAAACATCCATTCGCAGGATACGGGGCCAAGCCCACATCATTCAAAGGTCGCCGGCCATCGAATGATGTGGAGGTTTCTCATGCAAAACGAAGGTGTGTTAGCCCTGCGTGTGTTCTGGAGGGGGAATATAGCGGGCAGCTGACATCCGGCGATGTCAGCTGTCCACCCCCGGTACCCTCGTCACTGGGTCATTACCATGAAACGCTGGGCATTCCCATAGCCACATGCCCCGGACCGCCTCCTCACGCGCCCAGTCAGGTCCGACCTTCGGCTCAGGTCCGATGCGAACGGGACCTTGCATCAGACCTTAGGTGATATCAAATACATCCGATTTCTCGGCCCAATTCATTGGGATCAAGCGAAATTGCCCCAAATCGGATTAGTATCTGGGCGCCTTTACTATCATTTGCACAAACTGAAAATCATTTGATAGTTTGTGAATTGCATATGGATTTGCGGGTGTTTCCACAATTCATTTACAGATTTGCACGAGGTGGGTTTTCGTTCTAAGCTCTTCTGCAACAAGTAGAGTCGAGCAGGGGTGGATTAAGCCTTCGGGGGACCCGGGTGACTTTAGACAGGGGGGCCCCCTCTCACTTGTTATTACTGGCCGCAAACTGCACAGGAGAATATTATACTGTCAAAACACAGAGTGAAGGCAGTATAAACTTGGTCAATGGGTAACTGCGGGGGAGGGTGGGATTAATATATACAGTATATATACATACCAAATGAAAAGCCTGTGTTTCTCCCTGTTAGACCTCACAGGCTCAGAGCTGCCTCGGATTGAAAACCCTCCCATGACGAGGCCGCTGCTGCTGCTATCTTCCATGAGCCTGAGAAGCATGTGAAGCTCTCCATTAATCAGAGCTCAGCACAAACTTCTCAGTCTCTGACCTCTTGTGCAAAGTCTCATGGGTCAACTCCCAGTAGTACACTGCACACTTGTGCAGTTGGTGTGCCTTAGCTTCTGATGCTCAGCACCATTAATCATTGTCACATTGGCAGATAAATAAAGCTGCAGCACTACCCCCACTCCTATGCACAAAACTGTTAGCTAAAGTCGAGTTGAGTCTACATAAAACATCCTGATTGAATAGCATACGTTTTCATTATTGTTTTTTTATGTTTTTCTTATTGAAATGAACAGATTTTGCCTACAAGGTGTCACACAGGCAGTTTTCCTGCTCTGTCAGATGCTAAAAAAACTGAAAGGAACATTTTGGGCCAGCAGAGTGATTCAGAGGAGTATGTTATTTCATTAAACAGCTGCTGGGAAACCGCTTGGACATTATGTTGAAGTGTTCAGGCTGCAGTCTTTTTTAACCAAACCTCTTCTGCTGCTGAATGCTGATGTGACACCACCCTTAGAAGATCTCTGAAAGGACTAATTTATGCCTCGAGGGGCCACATAAGTTTGGCAACCAAACACAAACCAGTTCAACCAGAATTTGACATATAACTAAATCTAAATCTATACAACAAAACTATAAATCTATACAACAAACTCAGTTGACTCTTTTCCAGTAAATACAAGTATCATGTCTCCATTGATCAATAAATATATATATATATATATATATATATATATATATATATATACATACATATATATACATATATATACATATATATACACACGCACACACGATAACCGTCCTCTTTCTTCTTGATACTTACATCGCAATCGACATTTTAACATTTAACCCTTTGAGTGCCGATATCTCTTGCAAATTCATGCAAAAAGTATGAACAAGCAGCTTCTGCTGATTAATATGATACGCAGCATGTCTATATTCTGTGTGTGACGTGCGGCTGCGTACAAAATGTTATGTTACAGTGTTACTGGAAAACACTAATGCAGCATTTTGTATGCAAATACATACAGAATATAGGTATGCTGCATATTTTAATCAGCAGAGGCTGCTTGTTCGTACTGTTCGCACTGGTTTTAGATTAAAAGACACATTGTAATGTTAAAAGTCACTCGCAAAGAGGCCAGCGTATGGCACAACAAGAAGGGCTGTTTAACGTGCAAGAAGGCTAGACGTACGTATGTCATACATCCATGCATATATATTTTCAATCCTAGAATACAAACACCTGGAGTCCCCCCCCCCCCCCCCCCCCTCCCCCAATCCCCATCCCTTGTCATTTATGATGGAAGAATTCCAGCAATTATGAGTTTATAGACAGAAAAGCTGTTCTTCTCTGGAACTCTATATAAAAATAACTCTAGTGCGCCATCATGTGGCCATCCTGGATGGTGCATGACTATTTTTTTTATTAATGAAATCTGATTATATTACTAAATACAAAGGACAGATTTTTTATTTAGCCCTTTGAGTAACAGCATCTGTGAGATGCGCAAAATACCCGCTACCGATACCAGCGTCGCTCGCATTTGTTATATAAATTAAAATTTTAAAAAAAAGTTGTGTAAAAAAAGATTATATTTCCTATATAAGGTAACATCCCAGGTCATTATATGCAGCAGTCCCTCATATTTGCTCACGAAAGTTGCTCTCACAGGTCTCAAATGGGGGTCGCTTCTTTGCCAAATTTACCGAGCTACAGCAGCGTGGCAATGGTATTTAACATTATCTCCAGATGGCGTTTGTTGCTATGGCCTATGGACTACGTTTTGCAAGGGTATGGGTCATATGGTTGACTCAATGAAGGTCGACATACATTAGGTCGACCACAGGGCTTAGGTCGACACATGCAATAGGACGATATGGCTAAGGTCGACAGGGTTGGATGGTCGTCACAAGCATTAGGTCAACAATGGGAAGGTCGACAGTCAAAAAGTCGACCTACCATAGTGACCGTATCTCCTTTTCCAAAAAGTTCCAGGAGAGGGATCTAAAGGATTCCTCCCCAGAACTCCCCACTCCCGCATGTGTGGTCAGCAGACTATGCATGTACAGAAGTGAAGGGTTTGCATTAGCGATAACATTACGACGTTAAGAAATTCTAATTTACGGATCTAAGACCCAATAATTAATATGTACCATTTACTATAAATGATTAAGCAACATTTGAACCATTAAGCTAGGTTATGGCCATTATTCAGATCTGATCGCAGTACAAATTTGTTCTCAAAATGGGCAAAACCATGCTGCCCTGCAGGTGGGGCAGATGTAACATGTGCACAGAGAGTTACATGTGGGCGAGTTACTTTGTTTCTGTGCAGGGTAAATACTGACTGCATTATGTTTACACTGCAATTTAGATTTCAGTTTCAACACACCCCACCCAAATGTAACTCTCTTTCTGGGCGTTCCCATGGGTGATCACCGCCGCCGTCCGCCCCTGGCCTGCCCCGATCCTTGCGAGCAGCTCGGTGACTATGCAAGTCGCTGAAGGCATTCTCAAAGAATAGCTGCACATGCGCATAATAGAGGGCATGCGCAGTCCCAAGAACATTGGAACGGGGACGAATTCAGCCCCTCCAAATAACTAGAATGACCCCCATAGTTCTAAAGAATATAATTCTTCATTGGTTACTGGCAGAGCCTTCCGAGACAGCATGGATGGTGTAATGGTTAGCATTACTGTCGCACAGCACTAAGATCATGGGTTTGATTCCCAACCGTCTTGTGTTTGTATATTCTCCATATGCTTGTGTGGTTTCCTCCCACCATCCAAAAACATACTGGTAGGTTAACTGGCTCCCGACAAAAAGTAACCCTAGTGTGGAAGTACATGGGCAGACTAGATGGGCCAAGTGGTTCTTATCGGCCATCAATTTCCATGTTTCTTATGGCAATCGGGCCTCTCAAAAAGTACATCTTGTACCAGTAAAACATGATGACAGACGGAGAGTATGTCTCACCATCTTTATTGGATTTAACTCCTCCATTAAAACCTTCCTCTCTTTCTTCTTGATCATCTCAGTCTCTCTTGACACCCCTTTGTCCCTCGCCCTCTTTGTCCATTGTAGTAGCAACGGCGGTGGGGGGGGGGCATTAAAAATGTTGCTATGGTGTTGTAATTGGGTCCCTGCTCCTATCGCTCACCCTGACTGACCCACAAAAGCAGGTTTATATATCTTATTTCAGGATTGGCTCATAGGCTGTCCAACATACATGCAACAGGATTTGATTCCTTATACACCAACTTGCCTACTTTGACATAAAGCTGAAGAACTACAAATATTTCTTAAATTCTCATGATTTTAGCTTTAGGCTCAGAGTATCTGAAATTCGCTTCCCCACACAGAAGCCTCTACTGTAGAAACCTTCAAAAACAGACCTGTATACTCACACATTTTATTAATTATTATTATCATTTATTTAGATGGTGCCACAAGGGTTCCGCAGCGCCTAACAATACATAAATGCACAAAAAACAAATAACGAATGACAGTACAAGACAAATTAGGACAAGAACATGATAAATATGGATAGTTGCATCAGGGGACAGGACACTGAAGCAATAATCAGGGTGGATATATATTTTATATATATATATATATATATATATATATATATATATTTATATATATATACTCTGTCAATAATAGGCGTCACTCCGGGGCTTACGTGAAAAAAGCTTAGTGGAAGTTTATTATTCCTTACGGTCTGACCGTAAGGAATAATAAACTTCCACTAAGCTTTTTTCACGTAAGCCCCGGAGTGACGCCTATTATTGACAGAGTGTATTGGTGGAGTGAGAAATCGCCACAGGGGAAGGCACCCGGGCACAAGAAGCTCCAGTTAGCGGGGAGTGCCGGACACTACTACGTTCTATATATATATATATATATATATATATATCCACACAGATCTCCTCCAGGATGAGGTTTATTGTTGCTTCATACGGCTGACTTATTTGATTCCCTACCGAACATTAAGCTCCTTGTTAAAGGTCCACTGTATAAGGACCGAAACGTTGGGGCATGTTTGGATTTGTCATGATACACGAATGTGACTGCGTGATGAAATAAAAGAAATTCAGTTGATTCACAACACGTTTATGGATTAATGTTGTTTTGGCGAGTGCCCCACACCTCGGATCTTGGGAAAGAACTATATTGTGGGTATATTAACCCTTTGTTGGCCACCCCACTGCTGTGTCTTAAAGTGCGGTCTCCCCTCTTGAGATATATATATATATATATATATATTACTTGTGTATTATCACGGCACCCATCGCATCACAGACCATAAGGCATGCGATGGTATGTGATATCGCGCGATGTTCCCCAATGTCATACAATGTTAAAATTGTATGGCATTGTATATGGCATACAATGCGATGCGATGCGATTATAAATTGTATAAGCACCCTAATGGGTGCTTACAATGTTAAATGCACCCCCACTATTAATGTGAACCTGAAGCGTGGCGAGCGCACGAGGGGCGGCGGTACGCGTCCTCCGACCTTTTCACACCCCCACTATCCATGTCGGCGTGGAGTTGATTTTATATAGTGTGGCAAGTGCAGCGAGCCACCGAGCCCGAAGCGTGGCGAGCGCAGCGTGCCCCGCGAGGGGACGCGCATGACTTCACAGGTATATGCGTGCGCTCGCCACGCTTCGGGCTCGCCACACTATATAAAATCAACTCCACGCCGACGTGGATAGTGGGGCTATGGAAAGGTCGGAGGACGCGTACTGCTGCGCTCGCCACGCATCGGGTTCACGTTCATACTGGGGGGGTGGCGTGGGGGTGCATTTAACATTGTAACCACCCATTAGGGTGCTTATACAATTTAACATTGTATAGGGGGCTTACATCGCATCGCAGTGCATCGGGTGTATGTCATGCATCGGGGGCGCCGTGATAATACACAAGTACTATATATATATATATATATATATATATATTCTAAGAAAAGTACATAAGGTGAGAGGGCCCTGTTTAATGCATTTTTCATTTCTAAATCAAAAAGGAACCAACCCAAATACTTAGCTCTCTAGTGAATTTTGCATCGTTCATAAAATGCTAAATTTAGAGCACTTTAAGTCCTACTGGGGAAACAGCATATAGAAATAATATTATAGGTAGATGGCTTTGAGCAATACTTCCTCCCGTGCTAAAGAACGTACACTGTTTTATCACAAAATAAGTTAAATTATACTTCCGTGCCTTAAATGCTAAAGTCCAGTTCATTAGACTGAGTCAGAAACATCACATTTCACCTACTGAGTAAGATACTGGCTCAGCACATTCCTCCCAGAGTGCAGCTTGTTCTCAATTACCATCTAGGATTTTTGTTAGTAGTTGTATATATTTGTCAGTCTACTATAGGTTATGCCTCTGATTGGGTTTTGATCAAAGCCAATCACTGTATCACCCTGAAAGGCTGTACACTTGCATCAGGACCGTTATGATTGTGAAGATCTCCAAATTCTGATGTAGCAAAGGCAGAGCCTAAAGCAATACTCACAATTAATAGTCTATCAATCACTCTGCCGCTATACCATAAACCTCTCTTGCTTGTCACCACCCATGGAAATAAAATGGGCGACAGGTCCCCAAACTTCTCCTGCTAGTTCTAGTTTAACCTTATTGATCTAAAAACTTTATCAAAGAGTGTGTTTTGTAACAGATTTGAAAATAGTAATAACTGATCACTAGGTGCTGTCACTTAGCTGCTGTCCATGAGGGGTGTGCGAGTTCCCTCCGTGGATAAACTAAAAGTGAAAGAGATTTAAACAGTGCTGGGTTTCCCTGAGTGATACAACACATGCAATTATAGATATATATATATATATATATATATATATATATATATATATATATATATATATATATAAATATATATATATATATATATATAGATAGATAGAAGACTTGCGGTGGGGCACTCTTGGCAATTGTAGAGAAGCAAAAAGATTTGCCAGCTGGTTTTCAAGCAGCAACGTTTTTAATTTATTGTTCAAATTGTCGACAATTTGAACAATAAATTAAAAACGTTGCTGCTTGAAAACCAGCTGGCAAATCTTTTTGCTTCTCTACAATTGCCAAGAGTGCCCCACCGCAAGTCTTCTATATCTGTTTTGTGCTGGCACCGGCGTAGCTGCATTTTTGTCACAAGGAGTGCCAAACCCCTGCTCCTCTCTCTCTATACTATATATATATATATATATATATATATATATATATATATATATAAAAATTTGAACATAGACTAATAAAGCAACACTTTATTTACAAAAAGTAGTACAACGCATATACCCCCTTTCACACCAGAAAATGCAGGGACCCACTCGGGAATATGGCCCAGGGATCATGCCTTGGCATTCCCCGCTGTGGCCCCTTTCACACCAGAAAAGTCCCTGCCTTATCTGGTGTGGGAAAGAGGAGGCGGGATTGCGGCGGAGAGTACTCACCCCGGGTTGCCAGTCCTCGGTGCAGGCCGGGGGGATCCACACAGGTGGCGGGCACAGATGACAGGTCAAACGGTGGGGGCAGAAGACGCAGCTCACCGGCTGCAGTGAGGGCACCGGAGAGCTGCGTCATCTTCATCCGCCGCCTGTCCTATAATCTGCACCCGCCGCCTGTGTGGTTCCCCCGGCCTCGACCGGCAACCCAGGTGAGTACCAATACCCCTTTCAAACTGGCCAGGACCATGGGTTGAACTCAGGAACAACCCTGCTCCCTAGCAGGGTTGAAATCCTGTGAAATTTTCCCGAGATTTTGGCCGGGAACCGTACACACTAGCGCTAGCGCAGCGAGCCCTGCGAGGGGATGCGCGGATTACTGCACTCGCCACACTTTATAATATCAACTCTATGCGTAGTGGATAGTGGGGTTATGAACAGGTAAAAAAATCACATCAGATCGGCCAATATATCGGCTGATATCGCATCCGATATATCGGCCGCCTTGAAAGTAAAACAGTATCGCAACAAGAAATATATGTTCACATTACTCACTTATATAGGCTATAAAATTACTATAAACAAGACTTCTCCCAAATTAGAAGTCCCAGGTGCCCCAAATCACAATTAATGAGTACATACATTTCAGGTATTTTCCTATGAATTCTGATAATATTGTGGAAATATAAATTTGACACTAAGACAGACAACATATGGTTTAGTTTTTGTTCCTGCGTTTCCTATAGTCCGAGCACACTATAGAAGTCAGAGTACTGTATAAACACTTCTACCTTTTGTTACCCATCTCCTGTCCAGGTAATTGTATTTTTCTGCATACAGGTTACCAGCACAAATGTACATACTCATGAAACAAGCCTATTTGCCATCCCCTTAGGCTTCATGAGTGTTTAAAACTTCTAATAATCTGTGTGTCTTCAAACGCCCTGAAATCCACACAATTATTTGTATAATCAGGAGATTCAGAGAGAAGCACAATCAGGGCTGCCATAAGAAACCGTGGGGCCCGGGACTAACAAAATTGGCAGGGCCCCCTCTCCCAGGGAGCATGTCGGGGTTGGTTGGGAAGAAATTAGTGCAAATTCAAGTCTTAATAACAAACACATAATCACTGCTAACATCACAGCCCCTAAAAATGCTAATTAAAATTAATTACATCTCTAGAATAATACTATTGCAGTTTTTTTTTAGGAAAGTCAATAAGCAATTTGCAACAAAGAAAGAAACTTTGAAGATCAGATTGCTAATAAATTGTATTCCCCTTGACCCTATCTCCCCCTTTCCCCTATGGCTGTAGCACCTACTCACATTTGACAATGCTGCCTCTTGTCTGCCGTACAACTGCTACTAGCTGCCCAAATTAGGAGTCAAATATGTTCCAGTTCCAGGGTTGTGCCTGTTCCTTCACCTCTCTGCATTGATGGCAGTAGGCATGGCACAGAGAGCAGGCTGGCAGGAGGGCGCACAGGGGTGACATCACTGCGGAAGTGTGTGTGTGTGGGGGGGGGGGGGGGGCTCAATGGCATGTCCACGGTCACTGCTGCAGCAGGCAGCATGTGTGAGAGGGGTCTGCGCACGCCTATGCCCAAGACGCATATGCAGACGGGACAGCAATTGTGAGCGGAACTTGATGAGCTGCCCCATCTGCATGTGCGTCCTGGTAGTTGGGCTGGTTGTTTGTCTCCAATGCTGACAATGCACACCGCTGGGCCCCGGGACCCTTTGTCTGCCCGGGACTCTGGTCCCCACAGTCCCCCCCTGTTGGCGGCCCTGAGCACAATTAATTTCAGAGAATAGAAAAGGATTATTGATTGAGGGGAATTACAACCAGGAACAGCATCACAGCTTTACTCTTTTGGGAACACCTCTACAGGCACAACCTGCCACTCAGGGTGCACAAATATCAGTCCCAGGTCTTCACCTCATAGGCAGATGGTATATAGGATGATTATCATTGTGTAGCAGATGTGGGCATAGACATGCAATGGAGATGAAGTGTTCTTAAACTGAACAACTAATGATATTGTTATAGATCTTTTATCAGCTAATACTTTCTTGGAATTTCACATTTAACCCATGAAACATTTATGGGACTCCAGGCTTGTATGTGGTTGGCTACAAAGCCCATCTGAAGTATTTATGCCAATAGCACCCTGTACTTTGTGGGATCTTAGTAGTTGTACTTGTGCCAGGTGATCAACTGTCTCCCCACCTGCAGTTTTCTAGAGTCCGTTGTATTCTCACACAAAATGGAGGTCTTTCTGGCTTGCAAAGCTGTGAATTGCAAGCCAACTAAACGCTACTCCCCTTCACACGGTGAATGTCCCCGTTTGCATGCAAATGGATGTTTTGCTCTCTGATGACTCATGAACAGGGGCGGGCGGCTGATATCTGGTGACATCAGCTGCCTGCCCCCGGCACCAACATCACAGCACCATTTGCATGGAAAGCCCATGAAACGCTGAGCATTCCCATGGGCGCAACCCGTGCCCGACGCTCCCCCCCTCTCAGCCAATCAGTGGCTGCCCATTAATTTGTATTGTTTATCATTATCCTGCAGTCCGGCTCCCTCCATTATCTCTACTTAATAATGTAGATACCAATATTATAATTATGATGAAAGTTGGTCCATCTAATTTGTGGGATTTAATTTTACAAAATGCGCCATTTTTGGTGAAATGAACCTAGCTTATTTATTAAAGTGCGTTACTTTTATTTATCTGGTATATTATAACGCAAAAGGGTCCAAACCACGCACTCTGTAATGGTTTGGCAAGCCACACCCCTTAAGCATGAGTCCTTACCACTCAGGAGGAGGCCTCTGTGCAGCCTCCTTGGTCAGGCTCCCTCCTATCTGCCGGGAGGCAGTAGGGTCTCAGCGCTGTTGTGCTCAGACCCTACTGAACCTCCGCTGCATTGTGGAGTCTGAGCACTAGAGCGTTCAAACTACACTGCGCATGTGAAAATTGGCGTAAAACTGTCCGCCACTCCATTTTTTGGGTGATTTCTGCAGCACCCCCCGTCGTTGAGCTTCGGAGGGTAAGTATTACCAAAATTGGTGCAGGGCCCCACTGGGACTGCGCACACTGCACCCATTATAGATATGCCACAGTTGTCCCTCCCCGGATGATAACCACTAGTTTAGGAGACTAAAATCAAAAAGTACCTGCAGATCCTCCCGCCAAGACTTGCTGAGAAGCTTCTGTCCAAAAACTGATGGGAGATGCTGCTGCCATGTTTAGTAATCAGGCAAAGGTAGTTGTATAATTCACCAACTGTCACTGAAACAGGGACAAAATGACATGCATTTACTGAACAGACCATGGATTCTCAGGGTACATTTACTAAAATGGGACAACAGCCCATCTTCAATAGAACTCTCCCAGCTTAACCCCTTAGTGTACAAAAAGGAAAGCTAAACATCTACTACAAATAATATCGTACAAGATTCATGTATTCAAAGTTAATATTTTATTTAGCCTTTAATATACTTAGATAATACACTAGAGTTCAATTATGAGAAACTTTCCATGAATGCAAATGGACAAATTGTTTCTTTGCATTTCATGAGCACTGTGCTCATAACAAATATGTCCTAACCGAGAGGTTCACAAATGTGGTCCTCAAGGCACCCCAACAACACAGGATTTAAAGTTACCCATGCTTGTGCACAGATGGTGCGGATATCACTTGCGCTTTGGGATGGGTATCCTTCAAACCGTTGGGGTGCCTTGAGGACCCTGTTTGGGAACCACTGTGCCAACAGATAATACCCTTTGCACTTGTTGGGCATATGGATCAATTACTCCCTCCTATAGAGAAGTACATCACACTGGAATGTTGCTCTATAACAGGGGTTCATATACTCAGCCCTCAGGACCCCCCAAAAGTTCACATTTTCCAGGTCAGGTATACAAAAATTACATTTTAGAATCTGCTCCTGCAGTGCTGGGGAAAGTGCAATAAAAACACAAAACTTTTAGAACACGTTTGACAACAAATAGGTCTTTAATGTTTTAAATACAAGGATACATGTGTATTGTCTTATTTATATCTATGTGGATAACTACTGCAATAGCAAAACTTTAGCTGGGTACCAGGGACGTGCAGTCAGGGTAGGCAGAGCCTCCCCTGTCATTAATGATTAATATAATAATACAATTCAAAGAAAATACTTATGACACATATTATGTGTCATAAGTATATGCTTTGTATTATTATAATAATTTGTACTCTTTTTTTTTTATTAGCTAAGGAGGCATCAAGAGCGATGCCTCCCGCTGTCTATATTAAAGCAGCAGACACAGGGGCGGGCAGTGGGCAGGGCTGAGCTCCGGGGCTCTAAATGCTCATTTAGAAAACTCATATAGGCGGCACCTATAGCAGTGCCTCGGTGACAGGGACGTGCATTCTGCCTATATGAAAGCACACCCCTGTCACTGAGGCAGAAGTGATTGGGCACAGTGACAAGGGTGTGCTTTCATATAGGCAGAAAGCACGTCCCTGACCGTCACCGTGGCAGTGCTATAGGTGGGGTGCCCGCCGTGTAACTACAGCACAGTGCCGTTATTAGACCGAAGAGCTGGCGCTGGGAGACATGACTGGGAACAGCGGGAGTGACCCGAAGAGGCCGGGGAAGGTGCAGACAAAGGTACAAACCTCCCACCTCTGAGAGCTCCCCAACGCTGGATGACCCAACCCCGGATTACATGAACCTTTTGGGTATAATATTCAGTATGTGCGGCTGAAGTGGTGCGCGTGGATCGCTGTGTACTGCTCCTTCATCAGCTTTGCAAATTCTCTATTTCCGCTCTAGTCATGTCCTATCTACAGTGCCATTATTAGAGTGCGGCCGCGGCTTGTTCCCTGACCTGTATTGCCGGGGGAAGCCGGCTCCCAGCTCCTGCTGTACACCGGAGCACGTTGCGCACATTGCGCTCCCCTTTCCCATTCGGTCAGGTGTCTCTCTTCTGCCTCCCGCCGGCGCTCTCGTTTGGGCTCCAGGTGCTTGTCCCAGGACGCTCTGTAGGTCTGTCTGGGCTGCTTAGATGCAAGCAGTGCCTAGGCCAAACGGTAATGTGTGTCTGGGGGCGATTTTTTTTAAGTGGCACAGGTGTTTGTGTTAAGTGACAGACTTGTTTGTGTTGTGTCAGAGGTGTGTATCTGTGTATTTGTGTAAAGTGACAGAAGTGTGTGTCTGTGTAAAGTGACAGAGGTGGAGGTGTGTACTGTTTCTGTGTGTTTGTGTAAAATAAGTGTTTTTACATTATACCAATATACTTCATTTCAAATCACACTTATTTTACACAATCACACAGAAACAGTACACACACCTATGTCACTTTACACAAACACACACCTTTACACAAATATACAGATACACAACTCTGTCACAACACATTACATTTGGCCGCATTTTTTTTTTTAATGAAAAATGTATATGGGCAGACGCCACGGCGGCTTGGTGGAGCCAGCGATGGCTAACGCTGGGTCCAGGTTGCATCTTTCAGTGCTGACAGGCAGGAGCTGTTCTTTCTGGTCTCTGCTGCTTATGCAGGGGGCAGCTACCACACCTGCCTGTCAGCGCAGAAGCAACCTTGACCCAATGCTCCCCACAGAGCCTGTCGGCGCTGGCACCACCGAGCCAGTGCCTCACCAACCACAAACATCACCGCACGTCCCTGCTGGGTACACACTGGCAGATATATATTGTTAGATCGGTCAGGGGGTTCTCCATACACAGTGACTAATCTGTCCTGCCTGCTGCGCACTGGCCGATGTACCATATATAGGTCAGTCAACATACATACATACATACATACATACACATATATATATATATATTATATATATATATATATATATATATAGGCCAATCACCTAAAAGTTATTTATTTTCAGACTAGTTTAAAATGCCCCTGCCAATATAACGACACATACAGAATATATTATAGCTGCACATGATACAGCCATTCCCAACTACCCTGTACCTAGACTTCACGCTGGAAACCTCCACTATACTCTTACTGCAGTCACACAGTCAGCAGCCCCCGTGTCTCAGGCTCCATGCACCACAGCGAGCCGTCCCGATTGGCTCTAGGTTTTGACCACAGCGAGGCTCGACCCGCAAAAGCCGGCTGTCTCATCTGCGACCTGATTGGTAGTGAGATTCCTATCGCGTGTCAAGCCTCCCTCTGAACCACCAATGGAAAGTCGCAAATTTTCCCTCCAGCTGTTCGCTTGAGTCGCCTACCTGATGAACGCCGAGGACCTGATGCCCTGTGGCATCACGTGACGCGCCAGCCCAGCCGGGATTTGCCGATGATGTGTTGTCACGGCAACGGGAGCACTGCACATGCTCAGTGAGAGGCGCTTGCTGGGACAGCTGGGAGGACACTAGGAGAATGATGTGAGTATGTTACTGTACATAATAGAGTAGCGGTTCTTGAAATCGGTGCTCAGGGGCACAATCGGGTTAGGCCTTCCCGGTTCCCCGACACAGCAGGTGTAGTCATTACTCACACAGGGGGCGCTAACTTTCACACCTGACCTAGGAATTACGAGCTGCTTGGGATCCGGGTGCGAGAGCCATGCTGTATGCTACAGAGTTTATATATATATATATATATATATATATTATTATATATATATATATATATATATATATATATATATATATATATATATATATATATATATATATATATATATATATTTCTTCCTTCCCCTCCTTTTCTCCTGTGGCTATTATTATTATTGTTTTATTTTTGTTATTATTTCTACTTATGTGTTTGTTTACTGAAAGGCCCTCAAATTGTTTATTTCCATCCATTTTGAAAAGAAAAACAAACGGTACTTGTTTCCTAGCACTATTGCTTAGTGGGCTATTTTGCATAGGAAAATCGCATTGCATGGGCCATTTTAGTGTAATGTCATTTATTCACTGCTCTGTGTGCCCCAGGGCATCGCATCGCACCTCCCACAAAATCGCATGCGATTATATAGGTTGTGCGATGCCATTACATTAGCTATACAATAATATGATTGTATGACATACAAAGAGGTTTTAGGCACCCCCACAATATCCACGCCACCCCGAAGCGTGGCGAGCGGCGGCGGAATGCGTCCTCCGACGGTTTCATACCCCCAATATCCACGTCTGCGTGGCGTTGAATTTATATAGTGTGGCGAGCGCAGCGAGGGGACACGGAATACATGTAAAGTAATCAGCGTCCCCTCGTGGGGCTCGGTGGCTCGCTGCGCTCGCCACACCATATAAAATCAACTCCACACCGATGTGGATAGTGGGGGTATGAAAATGTCGGAGGACGCATTCACTGTAGAGACATGCACCATAAGTGACTATCCTATGATATGCCCTGTACAGCCAGCAGGATGCAACAAGTTTACCTACAGATGGAGCGCAGCTCATTCAGCCGGGTGCTGGTGATAGAATCGCCAACCGCCAGCCCCCGCCATCACCCGGAAGGGGATGCGCACACGAGACACTCCCGTGCCCCATTCCGACGGAGCTCTCCGCCACCTGCCCGTCACTACCCGCCGGTCCCCACCGCCTCACCGCACCCCCAGGTTTTCAGTGTGAAAGTTGTATTCCTGATGACTATACTCAGTGGACTTCTGCATTTATTACTCTGTGGATAACTGTTTCTTATTTTATGCTACAAATAATATATGTACACACTGCAATATTATGGACTATTTATCATTATGACGCTATTCGTAATGATAAATTGTCACATCGTCCATACATGTCAGTACATGCAGCTTAATCTCCTGATATCATCAGTGTATGCATACTCCTGGACATGGCCACTGATGATACATCATTGGTCATTTGGAAGATCACACTATGGGGTAATTCAGACCGGTTCCCACGGGTGTGGTATGCGGCTACGACAGTCTGGATTCCGATGGTCAATATTCCGACATCAAAATCCCAACCACCGGTACTCCTATAGGCGGGGCGAGCGCAAAGAAGCCCCTTGCAGACTCATTGTGCTCGCCACACTGTGGGCTCACTGTGCTCACCACGGGTTCTATTCTGTATGGGGGTTGTGGATCACCACGAGGGATAATAGCCCCTATCAGTCGGGATCCTGACTGTCGGGTATTTTTACAGTCAGGATTCCGATGTCGGTCGGTGTACTGACAGTCTGAATCACAGCTGTTGGGACGTCGTCCAACATTGGACCCCCTCATCCGGTTACCAACCACAAACGCCGGCTTCTTGTCAATCAACTTGCTTACAGCCATCAATAAAAGAAGCAGGATTTTATCGCAGGAAGGCCTGGCGCAGGCATACTACGGTCCGTATGCATGTGCAGTCTATCGATTATCAACCGGTCTGAATAACCCTTCCAAAGGAAATCATTGACTATCCTA
>NC_139228.1:17608815-17649312 GCF_055691185.1 Crinia signifera | reverse complement strand
TAATCAATGTATATAAGTGGTGAAAGAAGGTCTGCCGTTAAACATGTATATTGTAAGTTTTAAACCATGCATATTCGATTTTCTATTTGATTTTGCTTCTATAAGCACAATTGAATAGAAAAAATAGTTTTTTTTTTGTTGGAAGTGCTGCGCTTTGCTCCTTAGGGTGGTTACCTGAATCCACCCTTGGGTGAGCCTGACCAACACTGGTCACCACCAAGCTCCCCAAAGAATCTCTGGACATAACCACTACCCACCCACATTATTGTACATCATTCTGCATATGTTTTAATATCTGCACGTTATGTAAAAATTACACACACCACCCTAAGGAGCAAAGCGCAGCACTCCCAACAGAAAAAACATTTGTCAAACAATCCGGGCCGGTCACCGGACCAGTGCAGCAGCTAGCACCGCACAAATAAACCCAGTGCGCAGGACCTACCCCAAGAAAACCGAATAGAAAAATAGTTCATATCTCACCATGTGTACACTCTTACCGATATGTGACAAGCCCCACGGGCAGATCACTTGATATATTACATACCTGGAGGTACAGCTTAATCGGTGTTTGATATGCATCAATTTGCCTGTGAGGGGTGTAAAAATGTGTCGCCTGGAAGCATGAATTGGCTTGTAGTACACACACATCTGATGCATCCTTTGCAACCCTCAGTGACGGCTGTCATTATCATGGATGTTAGAGCTTAATTAGAATATCTCTAAAGGTGCGTACAAACGGGGCAATATGATCGCTGGAAATATATTGCTAGCAATATATTGCTCAGCAATCATATTGCCCCGTGTCCCGTTTTCATCTGCGACCAGAGATGGTCGCAGATAAAAATTTAAACACTGCTGGGTGAAGAGGCAATGGATGTCGCTGGTCGGAGGAGCATGCTCCTCCGACCAGCGACCATTCAGGGCCTGAAAACGGGAGCGCGCACCCGGCGATTTATCGCTGGTGCACACTCCAATCACTGCCAATATGGTCGCTCAGCGACCATATTCCCAGAGATTTCAGCCCCTATCGCCCCCGTGTGTACACAGCATAAGGCTATGACCTCTACTGTAGCATGACATCAATTTAGTTTTGTAGATTTTCAGGCTGTGGTCACACTGAATAATGGACCATCATTTTTTAGGGATGGTATACCTTAGCTAGCAGGGTTAAATTGACAAACCCAAGGAATCATGTCTAACTTGACATTATTTTTGTTAGGATCCTGTAACAGTTGGTGGTGATATCCCCATGACAGGAATTTTGTAATCATAGTATCCATTTCTTGGTCAGCTATCTGTGGGTCGGATGTAATGCGCCTGATTCGCAATAGTTGTGAAAAATGTTTAAGAGACTGTGGGTAAAAAACGATCAAACTGCAATAAATTATTGCTGTTTGTTTTGTGTACAAATTTATGACAATACATCCTTAATACCAATATTCACATCCAGATATTGGATAAAATCATTGCTGACATTGGGGCAAATTTATTAAGCTTGGAGAAGAGATAAACTGGAGATAAAGCAGAGAAAAGGTAAAAGGAGATAAAGCACCAGCCAATCAACTCCCAACTGTCTTTTTCAAACACAGCTGATTGGCTGGTGCTTTATCTCCTTTTACCTTTTCTCCACTTTATCTCCAGTTTATCTCTTCTCCAAGCTTAATAAATCTGCCCCTCAATAAGTAAACTTTAAACTTTATGGGGTGAGCTTGGCTGTTCTGGGCATTGATGACTTCAGATAGATGTACATGAAACCCTTTCCAGAGTATCGGTAGGTCATCGATGTAACGGCAATAAAATATTAGCTGCCACTTCGGGATGATCACAGAACATAAATATGTTTGAATAGGCCGGTGCCACAATAGATCCCATGGCACGCCCACGGCATTGGAAATAACATTTACTGTCCTACAGAAAATAATTTTTAGTCAAGATCATCTGTTATCTATCTATGTATCTATCTAATTTATTTAGCACCCCCATTTTCAGTGGTTTGTTACCTGTTAGTTTGCGCTTCTATTTGTCTACATATTATATGATTGGTAACCTCTGGCTTGGGATTTGACCATAAATATTCGGGGTTGACCATAAACATTTAAATTTGATACAGGACAACCAATCCACGGAACCCAGTTTGGGACCCACTCCATCATCTATATATGTATGTACAGTGTCAGTGAGTCTGCGTAACACAGTCATCTGCTGGCAGAGAGTGAAACTACAGCTCTTTCTCACACATGCACAAACACTGAAGGAAGCAGACTAGGTATCGAAGCTTTTGCTTCTAGCAGACTGATTAATATTCATCTGGCTGTGCTGCCTTACAGTTTTTTGCACTGCTATATGTCCTCTTCTCCACTAGATGTAGCTATTGCATTATAAGCTATAGAAACAGTAGTTCTGCGATTCTTGTGTAAGTATGCTTATCATTAATGACAGTGTGACTAGCCCCACACATTTACAGATGCATTGTCACTCTGTTATATAGTAAAGCCCCCATCCACTACGCAGACATATCTGAAGCTACAAATCTGGGGTAACTTTTTTTCACTTTATTCACTTCAGATACATCTGATCAGACCTATGATAAATCCCTGACAGCTTCAGATCAGATGGAACTTTGGTGCAGCACCTAAAGGCCCCCATACATTAGTCCAACTAGCCCCCATACATTAGTCCTGATTTCCCGGTAGCTCCCCCGGAGAGATCACACACGATTATGCACTTCATGTACCAAGTTTTGCATATGATAAATCGCTGTAATTAATCATGTGCAACTCCCGGGGAGCTGCAGGGGGGTGGCGGGCGTGGGATGCTGGTGAGGGGGAAATGAGAGCCGGGCAGGGGGACCAGGGAGCTGCAAGGTGGAGGGTGGAAGGAGCAGGGGGGGGCAGCGGACAAAGAGGTGGGGGACACCGGTGAGCCGACGAGGGGAACATAGAGGGAGAGCATGGAGCTGCAAGGAAAAAAAACCCATACAAATTAATGGGCAGCCAGTGATGGGCTGAGAGCTCTCTCAGCCCATCAGCAATTGGCTGAGGACCGCCCCATCCTAACGTGTCAGTGCTGCATAGGGATCTATGGGACCATTCACACATGCGTACACCGGTTTTTTTTTTTTTTTCACACAACACAAGTCAGTAAGCCAATGATGAAGGCTATTCACACTACGGGAATCCAGTGGGGGAATAGAGAATGGGTGTTATGTGGCTGGATTGGAGCTGGTTGTTTAACAGCCTGCCAGATGTATTTTGTACCATCTGCGTTGCAGTGGTAGACCAGACCATGATGTCTGATTATTTCAGCCAGTAGTAGCATGAATACTGCAATAAGCATGGGAGATTGAATATTTTTCACTGCGCAAAAAGACATTTCATTTGAATATAATACGATAATAACAATGAGGCACATAAGGTTACTATTGTTTACCTAAAAGACACTGATCTTCTCGCCTCCTTTTGTCAACAGATGCATCATTTGCACCAATAGACCACTTTCTTAATGACATTTGGTGCTATTTTTTATGTTGGAAAATTTCTGTCCCAATATTTAGGAAAAAATAAATAAAAAATTCCCTTGCGATATCTGCTGAGGCCACTATTGAGAAGTATAGGGTAGCTTTGTAATTTAGAACCTAAAAGCAGGATTGCGTATATAGAATAATTGATTGGCCACATTTATTCCGTTAAACTTCTCCAAGATTTATCTTCTTTATCATGTGATTAATACCAGGAAGGAAGAGTTGGAATTTACCAGAACGTTATTTAACACTACAGTGGAAGGTAATCTCTCTAGTCTTAAAATACCACAATGTCTATCAGGACATGATTAAAGCAGGCTATACCCAGTGACCGGTAGCGCAATGGGGACCCGACGGGGTGCTGCTCACGCTGATCGATGAGGTGGGTTTGTGGGGGTCAGCATGTCTCTTGCTAGTGATATTCTCCATCATCCTGCATGTACAGACAATGGAGGACATTGCTAGTGACCCGCCGGAGCTTGCATTATTAACTGTACAGTGTGTACTCGCTGGACACTATACACAAAATTGGCAGTACGATATGTTTCATGCATATCGTTTAGTGTGTATGCACTTTAAGGGTTACATAGTTCTGGAGCAGATAATTATCAAGGGTTTATTTAAAAAAGTAATGGCATGTTATGTGGGTGTGGTCAGTGTGATGTGGGTGTGGTCAGTGCAAAAGAGGCAAGAGCTAGATTGCGCATCTCCCCAACCAGCGAAATCTCCCTCCTATATCGCTAACATCATTGTATACTGATACGGAATCAGGAGGTAACTGTATTGCTGGGTACACACCAGGACGACTAGGGCCCGATCCCCTCAATCTAGATCCAATTCCGACCAATTGGATGTAGATTGTGTGCTGATTGGGCTCTTTTCTGTCCTGGTGTGGACCGATACCGATCCGATGCGCGGTCCCGCGGGTCGGTCGGTCATTATTGAGATCCTACCTGCTGCAGGTAGGATCTGAATGACGACCATACAGCCGGGTGCGGGTCGCCATCGGATCGGACCCGCTCACGGTGCACATCGTGAGCGGGTCGTGCCCCCCCCCGCGTCACCGTAAGCGGGTCGGACGAGACACTGACGACCCGCTCACGATGTGCATCGTGAGCGGGTCGTCCTGGTGTGTACCCTACATTAGTTATTTATAGCACACTGATGTCCAAAAAATCCAAACCATTATTTAAATATGTTTTTTTCAAAATATAAAAAGCATGTAGTAGTAGTAGTTTGTTTATTTATTTATAAGGCGACACAAAGTGTCTGCAGCGCCGTACATAGCAAACCAAAAACAAATTACAAGGTAACTTACAGGGTCTGATGATAAAATACAGCATAAATAGGGGTATAGCTGGTAGAACTAAAATCAGCATCAGTTCTTAAGTAGGTGTCGAAATAGTTGAGGAGACTGAAGATGAAGTAGAGGAAGAGAAGAACCGGGCAGGAGCACAGGTGAGGTAAAGAGGTTGGGTGAGTGCGTGAGGAAGGAGGGCCCTACTCATAAGAGTTAACACAGTTAACATTTAAAGAAATATTCTTGAAAATGTGGGCATTTTGCAGTGTGAGAACATGGCATGTGATGTATGGCAACAAGAAGAAACTAAGCAATTCTGTGTAACTGCTTCAGCCTGCAATACAGGTATAATAGACAGAACATTTTACAGACATGGACTACCATATAGACATTGATTCATTGGCACCGCAACTATTAAATAATACCTAATCTTCTAACACAGGGGTCCTCAAACTATTATACTCTGGGACCCCATTAGACAATAAAAATAATTACAGGACCCCAGCAAGTTACTGCAGAAGGTCATCACATCACATTTGTAGTCAGCAGATGGCACATACATTAGTGTTCCCGCTAGGCTGTTTTAGCGGGGCGCTGCGCCCTGCCCGATTTTTACAGGGCAAAATGTGCCCTGCCCTGCTAGCAGCGCCCCGCTAAAACAGCGTGGTGCCTTCCCTGGCTGTGTGCACGGGGAAGCGCAGCGCCGCCTTAGACGGCGATTCCCAGCGCTTCCCCGGCAGCACGGTAATTTTGGCGGTGCCGGCCCCGCCTCCTTTAGTGACGTCGCCGTCCGGGCCCGCCCCTTTTCGCTACGTCGCGGCCCGGGCACGCCCCTTTTCGTGACGTCGCTGCCCAGGACGGCCCACAATTGTGACATCAGCGGGCCCGGTCTGCCCCCCTTGCGCTGCGGCGCCCTGCCCGCCCTCATTTCTAGAGGGAACACCATACATGGCAGCATTGTGGAGGCACAAAATGATGGGAGGAGTCTAAAATAACAGACAATTCAACGGACTCCTTGTATCACCGACTGAGATTAGAAAAGTCATTAGTCTGATGGTCAGCAACCCCATGCTGAGAAGGTCGGGACCCACTTTGCGGTCAGGACCCACAGTTTGAGAACCGTTGTTCTAACAGGAAATAATGTAGTTGCAGTGAGCAGAACATCTCCCAGTGCCAAGGGCGTAACTACCATAAGTGCAGGGGGTGCAGCTGCTATGGGGCCCAGAGCTGAGAGGGGCCACCTTCCCTGTCAAAATATCATGTGCTGTATACATTTTTCAGCATTAGGTGATAAATAGGGACCCTTACAAACTTTTGCTATGGGTCCCACATGTATCTAGTTACGCCAGTGCAGAGTGATGCTGGTGGTTATACCTTCAGAATGGCGGTAGTAATATAGGCGATGTTTGATTACTGTAAGTATGATCTGTGTGTGTGTGTACGCCAGCTCATGGCACCCCAACACCACTCTGAAATGTATTGTCCCCTTAGTGAGAGTGTTGTGCTTATCAGATTGGACAGGAGTGTCCAAGGTGCCCACAGGCTTATATAACTGTGCTGAAGAAAGAAATAAGTTGGCAAACTGCATAACGTAATGGTTAGCATTACTGCCTCACCGCACTGAGGTCATGGGTTCGATTTCCACCACGGCACCAACTGTGTGGAGTTTGTACATTCTCCCTGTGCTTGCGTGGGTTTCCTCCGGGTGCTCCGGTTTCCTCCCACAATCCAAAAATATACTGGTAGGTTAATTGGCTTCCAACAAAATTACCCCTAGAACGTCTGTGTGTGTGTACATGTGCTAGGGAATATAGATTGTAAGCTCCACTGGGGCAGGGACTGATGTGAATGTTCAAATATTCTCTGTAAAGCGTTGCGGAATATGTGTGCGCTATATAAATAACTGGGGAATAAATACAAATAAATAAATAACATGTGGCCCTTCTGGCGGGTCATATTTCAATAGTCAGGGCCGATGTCTACTGCGTCTGTTTTGTAATAACACGCAAGATCAACAGCAAAATAAGACCTGATAAAGAGAAACTAAAATTTATATGCGACTGTCAATATATTTAGGTAGTTTGGATGAGACCATGTTATTCTTTGTGACAAGTCAACATTAATGTGATTTATTTTTATTTGTATTTTGGTTTATTTATTTTTAGCATAGTTGCCATATTCACGTTTTGAAAAAGCCGAGATGACTCTAGAACTGTAGCAGGAGAGGTATTATACGGTATTTAGCTGTTATTTTCCAGTAAACAGCAGATCAAAGTGCATTTAAACACACTTAATGGTTTTCTGTATGTGTTTATCCCTAGGGTGCACTTGGAGCAATCCACAACTTCGTACTATTTGCAGCATCGAATTTCCGTTCTAGTCTCCTGTCCTGCCAGCCCAAGGAGAGCTGCTATCTGCATAGAGAGGACATACCTGCCCTGTTTCTTCATCCTAGGCTGCAAAGCCTCATTGTTACATGGTGGTGACCCCAAGCTTCAGGCTGAAAGCGACATACAGCCATCAAGGTAAGTCTGCAGAAACACTGCCTTCACGTCTTATACACCTTGAATTTGATGGAGCACAACAAAATGCATGTGAGAAGAAGTGCTGCAGAATGCTACCGGTTCACTAAGGACATACCTCCCAACATTTTAACTTTGGAAGACTGGATGCTCCAGCTGCAGAGCCACATGTGCGTCCCAACAGGGGGGGTGTGGCCTCAGACAAAGGGGCATGGCCATGCGGGATGCTGCAGCCACAAGCCACTCCCCTGGTTTTTGTCACTATGGGGGTATGGCCAGTGCTGGGTGAGCTGCTGGACATGCCCCCAGCCCCTCTGTCTCTGAATGCAGCGTTTATTCCCCTCTCTTTGCACATGTTACATCTGCCTCAACTGCAGTGCAGCATGGTTTTGTCCATCTGCAGAAAATTGCAAACTTTCTAACATGCCTGAATTAAGCCCCTATATATAATACAGTACACTAGACATATGCAGCCCCAATGGTCCCAGTGAGACACTTTCCAGATTCTCTCTATCTCTGCTGTGGTGATTGAGCTCTCAGATCCACACACAGTGGGTAGGAAAATCTGCTGCCTTTACACGATCTATACCGCATGTAGTAACTGCTGGCTACAATGTGGGGAAGGGAGGTTTCCAGCCAATGCCACATGCGACCTCAGTCTAAGGGGTGGGGACAGCCTGATTTGGGTGCAGTGAAGTAGTGCTGTGGGGCACGGTTCGGAGAACACATGCGTGACTGGACAGTTTGCAGCAAGGGCTGCGGCAGCTGTGTGACGTCACACGCAGCCTCTCTCAACCTAAGCATGGCGGCCCGGTACTAGACTGGGCAGGCAGGGGGGCTACCATGAACATGCGAGCACTTTGCTGTATAGTGAAGCGTTTTATGTGATATCAGGTGGCAGGGCCCGGCCTGGCATGCAGGATAGCCTTGCGTTGTGATAGGCAGCCTCTGGCATGCTAGCACTGTGAGTTGTAGTTATGTGAGTCTTCAAAAAACTCATGCTAAGGGGTATATTCAATTACAGTCGAAACTGTCAGAAATATGGCAGTCTCTGCTTTTGATGGAAACACAGCCAATTCCAAAAGGTTTTGGCCCCGTTTCTGTCAATCTCAATCCGACTTGAAAAAATGTCGGATTGAGGCAGGGAGAACAGTACCGGGTGAGCAGCAGCAGCTCACCCGGCACCGTCCTCCCGCCCACTTCTCGCACCCTCCTCCATCGCTCACCGGGTCCCGCCGCCAGGCCGGATGAGAGCAGCAGCCAAATCCGACATCAGATTTGGCCGCTGATTTGAATAGATAGTGTCGGATCCATTCTGACAAATGAATGTCGGAATGGATCCGACACTAATTGAATAAACCCCTATATCAGGCCAATGGTCACCATTTATGTCGGTGCACAGCGATCCATCCAACTCAGAATAAGGCACATACATGAGTACTTATTGATATAAATGCTGTATTTCTATTGAATTCTACAAATGCTATTTAATATTCCAGCCTTGATGATAGGAACGTTCTCCTGGAAAAAGCAGGCAGCGGGGCTATTGCCAGGATCCTGCAAGGTTTTGTTTGTACACAATTTGTTTTAATCACTGAGCCAAAGCAAAAGCTCCGAGCTTTGTGTTGAGGCCCATTAATCCGGAGCCAATTTCTGGTAACTGACCTTCATATGTGGATGATTAGCAAAACACTTCTGACCAAGATAAAATTACATTTAATAGTTTCAACTGAAGCCAAATGATGTGAGCAAAAATGGGATTTAAAAGGAAATAATCACTAAATTCTAGTTCTTTTTTTAAAATATTTAATTCTTAATATTTATAAAGTGCACACAAATTTCCAAGCAGCTTACACAGAATATTACAATATTCAAACTCCCTGCCCCTGTAGAGTTTACAATCGGTATCCCAAGAGGAAACAACCCCCCCCCCCCTTTTTTTTTTTATCCATTGTTAACTGGAAGGGATTAAGCTTGGTTCACACTATGCCATATGTTGCGAATCTATGGTTCCCTCTTCAACTAGCCTTCTCTGGAAAGTCATGGCTCACCAAGGCCTATTGTTCTCAGTTGCAATACAATTCATAGAACAATACAGTAGGGCAGGCATTCCCAACCACGGTCCTCAAGGCACACCAACAGTGCAGGTTTTGTAGATATCCAGGCTTGAGCACAGGTGACTTAATTAGTATCTGAGGGATTCTGAATAAACCATCTGTGCTGAAGCCTGGATATCACTAAAACCTGCACTGTTGGTGTGCCTTGAGGACCGTGGTTGGGAATGCCTGCAGTAGGTGTGTACCCAGCTTAATGCACTGGGACTGATACTATACGTTGATTGCTTTTTGCACGGTTCCACTATACATGTGACTAGTAAAGGGTCACATTATTTCCCCCCTGGGCACTCCTGCACCTGCTCCCCTATCTAGCTTCTCCCCACTGGTGAATCTAGAAATATGGTAATGGGTGTTCGCAGATTCAACTACTTCTGCAGTAGGAACCCTCGAGTGGTGAAGCCGCGCGTGCTAAAAAGGGGGCATGACGTTACACATTATCCCACATGCCGTAATGCCTGTTACACATTATCCCGCATACCGTAATGCCTAGTACACATTATTGATGCTGCTTTATTGAGAAGATTACAACCTTTTTATTACAAAAATATACTCATATTTTCCATATATTTATAATACAACAAACATTCCTTATCTTTTGTCTCAATATAATATGACACAGTGCATTCCATGTGTGATATCTGACTGCTAAACTAATCATATAAATTGTGCATAAATCAAAATTTCAATAACATTTGAATGCCCCATAGATCCATTCCGGGTAACTACACATTATTTACACAGGTAGTATTACACATTATTCCGCATGCCGTAATGCCTGTTACACATTATGCCACATAAGTGCTGCTTACCTACATGCTCGGTGGCTTCATGCCCGTTGCCATGGGGGAGTTAAATGCTTGTTGCCAAGGGGGAGTGAAATGCTCGTTGCCATGGGTGGAGTAAAATGCTGCCACTAGAGGTAACGAGGGCAGCCGCCAGCCTGGCAGAATTGAAAGTGGTGACATCCGGGGAGAGAGTGGTGGGCTTGCCTGGCTGTATTCAGACTCAGAGCAGTTGAAATCTAGCACTGGCTTGTGAGCCAATCAGGGTTTGCTGTCTGGCGCGGCAGTGGTGACTTCTGTCATACCTAGGGTGGCCAATCCCGGGATTTGGCCCCCAAAACACCGGGATTTCAATCCCGGGATTGGAGTTTCCAATCTCGGGATTAGACTGCGCATGCGCAGTCTAATGCCGGGCAGCGTCTGAGCGGGTGCTCAGCAGCTGCCCGGCTTCTCCCGTCCCGGGCAGTGCGGCTCTGCGCAGCGTGACGACGTCAGAGGTCACGCTGCTCAGGCCGCACAGGCTGTCTGCCTCCATTCTGTCCCCGGACCAGCCCGCCCGCCCAGCAGCGGACCTGCCGGCACACCGGGGCACCAGCGGACCAGCCCAGGCTGTCCCCGGATCAGCCTGCCCAGCCATCCTGTCCCTGGACCAGCCCGCCCGCCCAGCAGTGGACCTGCCGGCACACCGGGCCACCTGCAGACCAGCCCGGGGCTCCATCATCCCATCTCGCCCACCCACCCGGCCGCACCACGCATCTGTAAGTAAATATTCGGGGCGGCCGAGGTGGGTTTTTAATAGTAGGGAAGCCAATCCCGGGATCCCGGGATTGGGCATTTTTCAATCCCGAATTCCGGGATTGAAAAAATGCCCCGGGATTGGCTTCCCTAGTCATACCATCTTTATTTCTGAACTAAAATAACAGAAATAGAGATGGTATGACAAAAAATGTGTACACGAAAGCCTTGAACAGCATTGATAACAGAAGGAAAACTTTAATCCCATCTTGCAATGAAAAAGTGAAGAATGAAGAAAGCAGTCTGGGGATCGGGGCTATATGGGCAGCCACCTCACGGTGTGTTGAAAGAGTTACTGATTATTTTTAAAATGTTGACCGTCACATCCGACTCATTGACTCAACTTATCCCTTTTCCACTAGCAATAATAACCCAGGTCAATGCTACTCTGGTCCCGTTCACTGCAATATAAAGGTGCGGCTTGGAGATGCTCTCATCTCCCAGCAGCGGCCTGGCCCCGCCTCCCGATGATGTCACCGGCCAGCTTAATGCCGGCTCAGGAGACTAGTGGGAAAGGGTCAGCAAACCGGGTCCAAAATCCCAGGTGCAACCCGGCTTGTCTAGCACAAAAGGGGTATTAGGGGCAGATGTATGAAGCAGTGGCCCATTGCAACCAATCAGCTCTGAAGTAACATCCATAATTTGCATAATATAAAATTATACCAAACCACTGATTGGTTGACATGGGCCACTCCTCCACTGACTCACTTATCCTTCCTATTCATTTAAACCAAGCAACGCAGGGTGCTTGAGCTAGTACGTAATAAATATTATACGGTAATAAATAAAATAAACTATCCTGCCTTTGTTTACATGTGTACAGTATATCCAAAATGCTTTTGTGCAAACGTTCTATCTTGAGGTTTTTCTTTATACATATTTATTTCTGTACTTGAACTGGTCTAATGTTTCATGTACACTGTTTAATGGATTGCACCCTAGGCGGTGTACATTGATGGAGATGTTGCCAAGTTGGTAGATCTTAGGTATAACTTATCTGGCAGAGGGTAAAGGTTCACAGCTAATTCACCAGCTTATCTCCCTCCTTCACTCATTAAAGATAATTCAATTGTTTTATATCCTGTACAAACAGCAGCTGCCTTTGTGCTTCTGGCTATTTCAAGATTTAAAGGACATGGCTGCCCTTCACATCTCAGTATATCCTATTTATACAGAATTTCTATTTGTCGAAATGAAATTGTTGTACATATAATAAGATGTAATATTTGGCGTTCAAACGCCCTCATCATCTAGTATTTCCACACTGATCGGCAATAGACTATGCTGATGTGCTATATAAATGTTAACCATGCTGTATACTCCAATCTGACAAGTAATAGGTCTACACACAGGGCGATTTCAGACCATTTTCTAAGCGTTCTGACTAGAGCGCTTAGAAAATACCCGTACACCGCTCCGTGTGTAGGCTCCATAGCGATGCATGGCCTCGTGTGTCACTATCGCCCATTGATTAATATCTAGCGCACTGTTCTCGCCGGAGAACACTGGTCCTGACCGATCGCTGTGCAGCACTGTGTGCTGAGCGTTCTATCGTTGCTGAGATCGCTCAGCACAGTCGCCCTGTGTGTAGGCCCCATTATTCCAATAGACTCACTTCAGCTGACTTGATAGGCTGATGGGAGTGCAAAGGAACGTATTAGCGGTATTCCGGGAGACTGTAATAAATGGATGTTGTTTGGCGTGTTATGTAATTACCAGGCATTGCGATCTGTCATCAGAGATTTAAAAACAAAAAAAAAGAAAGCTATAACCACCTTTTATTAAAATGTATGTTCCACTGGGTTCTGATTGATTGAGTGGCAGGTACTTATGATTTGTGAGTTTGGATATCATTAGTATTCCGCTGTAGGTCACTGCCTCAGCCCCGTACATCCTAGCTGAGATCCTGTTTGTGAGCATGTCTAACTGCCACATCCCGGGATCCATCAGTCACCAGACCTAACTCTCCAGGGCCATTATTTGCATTCAAGCTCGAAGCTTGTTCTTCCGTATCTCTGTGGAATGTTTTCATCCATGTAGTGAGAAATCGCTAAAATGGCAACCAGTGTATTACGCCCACACTGACCATGCTAGGAATCGCCATTTAACCCGTCCAGGCAACCTTCTTTAATTTAATCTTTTTATTAACATTTAAGTATCATGTGTATTGAATAGTTTTAGAAGAGATATAGATCTGCTATATATAGTGTTCACTCTAGGAGTGACACCGGGCAGGGCGCTGGGGGGCGGACCGGGCACACCTACGTCACAGTTGGGGGCGTGCCCGGGCCGCCGCGTCACCAGAGGGGGCGTGCCCGGGCCGCCGCGTCACCAGAGGAGGCGTGCCCGGGCCGCCGCGTCACCAGAGGAGGCGTGCCCGGGCCGCCGCGTCACCAGAGGAGGCGTGCCCGGGCCGCCGCGTCACCAGAGGAGGCGTGCCCGGGCCGCCGCGTCACCAGAGGAGGCGTGCCCGGGCCGCCGCGTCACCAGAGGAGGCGTGCCCGGGCCGCCGCGTCACCAGAGGAGGCGTGCCCGAGCCGCCGCGTCACCAGAGGAGGCGTGCCCGGGCCGCCGCGTCACCAGAGGAGGCGTGCCCGGGCCGCCGCGTCACCAGAGGAGGCGTGCCCGGGCCGCCGCGTCACCAGAGGAGGCGTGCCCGGGCCGCCGCGTCACCAGAGGAGGCGTGCCCGGGCCGCCGCGTCACCTGAGGAGGCGTGCCCGGGCCGCCGCGTCACCAAAGCGGGCGTGCCCGGGCTTCCTCCGTAGTCCGTGAGCTGCCGGGGAAGCCTAGCGCCGCCGAGATTGCGGTGCCTGGAGCTTCCCCGGGCACAACATTAGACAGGCAGCAGGCTCTTTTAGCGGGGCGCTGCTGGAGGGGCAGGGCGCATTTTGTCCTTTAGAAATTGGGCAGGGCGCAGCGCCCCGCTAAAACAGCCTAGCGGGAACACTAATATATATAATATGTGTGCACAAATTAAAAGGAGACTTTTGCTGTAGCGGCGTTGTATCTAATTGTAGCAAGTTAATGTGTTTGCCGATAGATGGCATGGCGGGTTTTCCAGTTGCACATGTGTAGTGAACGGATTTGCCTCCGTTTATTCATTTCTGGAAGGTTTTTTTTTGCGCAGTCAGTTGCATGATGGTGTAAGAGAAAAGTGACTGCCCTTCACTGAGGACGCTCTGGCTGTCACTTTTCTCTTACACTATTTAAAAGTACGACCATGATTGTGCAACGTTCGTGAAACTATTTGCTTTGAAATCGCTCGATGGATTGGAGTGTACAAACATGATCTGCACATGGCTAGTGTTCCCTCTAAGCTTCTTTTGCATGGTGCTGCACCCTGTCCATTTTTAAAACCTCAAAATGCACCCTGCCCTTTTTGTGCGTGGCACTGTGCGCCCTTACGTTGCCCCCACCGCGCTGACATGCCGCTGAGAACTTTCGGTGTGTGCCATTAGGTGCAATGGGTATTGCAGTGTATTCCATCATGTTTAATGGGCATTATGGTGTGTGGTATAATGTGTAATTGTCATTCCGACAGAATATGTAATGGCCATAGCAGAGTATGACACTGTTTAATGGGCATAATCCTAGTGCAGTGTTTTTTTGTTTCTGATGTAAATTTCTAATATAAAATCTGCCCTCCCGATTGAACACTACACGATTGGTACCCAATCGAATGTAGATTGATGAATCTTTACAGTAGTAAATAAAATCTCCAGTCCGACAGATGACTGGTAGGGGCGGATCGGATTCGTAATGGAAACAGGTACACATCTGCTCTTTTTACATGCAATCGGTCATACGACGTGTCAAAAACTGGGGGATTGGAGCCCAAGTCGTCCTGGTGTGTACCCGTACTTGAAGTCTTAGGGCAGTATTCAATCCCGGGTTATGACTGTCGGGTCGGCCTGACAGACGTAACCCGGTCCCGTTCTCAGCCCACTCGACTGCAGCTCAGCAGGCGGGATTCAATGTCCCGCCTGCTGAGTGCAGAAAAGAGGGCATGGGCGCGAGAAATGGATGTAGAACGTCGAGATTCGGGCGTGAGCTCGACAATCCACGGTCATTCTTGGCAAAACGAGCCCGACTGCTTTTAAAGTCGGGCTCGTTTTGCCGAGATGCCTGTTCAATGCTGGAAAGACGACATTGATTAAGCACCCGCCGCTATTTCCTCCGTGGTCTCCGATAAAATGTTTATAAAAGGGACATACTAGATGAGGCAAGTGGTTCTTATCTGCCATCAAATTCTATGTTTCTATGAGAATCTTCAAGCGTCTTCTTTTGCCAAAAATACATTTTATGGCCCTCACACACTTGTGGGACTTCAACGAGGGAAGAAGTCACATATGATCTCCCTTGAACCACTCCGACAGCAGGATCACATACAATACACTGTATGCACTCCTTTTGCATACAATGCCGGATTTGATAAATCCATAAGGTAGCCCTTGCAACCTCCAGCTCCAATTCGAAGCGCACTGGACAACGGATCAGAATCTGAGTTCAAAAATGCAATTTGATCCTTTATATCCGATTTCTTGGTCCGATGTGTCAGAATCAGATGAAAAGGGCCCAAATCGCAGTAGTGTCTGGCCCTCTTTAGAATCAGTGCAATGCGACTTGGACACACCTGGAGACTGATATGTGACACTTGTATATCTGTGTGTGACTGAGTCTCTGGGCGGTATTCAATGAGCCTGATTCGCCATGTTTTTATGGCGAATTTGTGCTGCTTGGCGAATTTCTGACTAAAACGGTGAATCCCCCTATTCAATGACCACATGGCGAATACATTTGAAGGTTTTTTTCGCCATGATTCACCGAGTAGCAATCGCTATCTTTTTATGGTGAAGTGGAATGTGAAGTTTTAAAATAAAGTGTTTTGTTCTTTACATTTAGTGTCAAAAAATCAGGAATTTTATTCTGAGGAGGGGCATGCTATTTTTATTCATGTGCTGTAAGCACATGAATATATATTTAATTTAAAAAAATATTTTTATTTTTTTATTTTTTTTACACAGCAGCCAGCAGGGGGCGCCGGAGCCGAGCCGCTCATTACATATTCATATATTCACTGCACCCGATCGTTACGATCGTGTGTAGTGAATATACGCTCCCCTGCTGGCACCCCCGGGGGGCAGCCTGTGCTGCCTGGCACCCGGGGAGCCCACCTACCCCCCACAAAGTTCTGGGGCAGGCAGAGAGACTACCATCTCTCTGCCTGGCACCGTCCTCAGGCTCCCTGCGGCAATCGCCGCAGGAGCTCATATTCGCCAGTCAGGGGCAGCGAGCCCCTGACACGTTGAATACCGGAGCCCGCCGGCTCCGGAACGTGGCGATTGTGCAGCGAATCCTAAAAAGGATTTGCTGCACCTCGCAGGTATTCTCATTGAATACCGCCCTCTGAGCCTGTACGGGAGCTGCTACAATATAGCAGTCATAGCTTATTTTCCAAATACAAGTTTGCCTCCATATACAGACTGTCACACACAATATACAAGTGTCGTAAACACAGTGTCCTCGTTCGGATATTTAGTAAAAAAGACGCCCAACATTAGCAGTGTTGCAGGGGAGCTGGCGGCGGTCACACCAGGCATCCCACACTACATGGGGTATTGCGGCTAGACGTATCAGGGAACATCTTTAGATATCTGTATATATCGTAAGTTCAGGCAATGGGAAAATAATTCAACTTCTACTTAGGCCATGCAAACTCCGCTAATGTAGAATATAATCCTATAACCAGTGGCGCATGGAGGCAGGGGAGCGGTTACTTTTTACCCAGACACGGGTCTGATGTAGTGGCCTGGGGCCTGCTCCCCACTCCACCGTTGCAGAGCTGGGCAGTGGGAGAGAGATGACAGTGCAGCACGTAGAGCCTCTCAGCAGCTCAGCACAGGCTGGTCAGCCTGTCCTCTCTTCCCTGTGCTGTCCTCTCTTCCCTGTGCTGTCGTCTCTCCCCTGTGCTGTCCTCTTTCCTCTGCACTGAGGAGAGAGGACACCTGCACCCCCACCGGCACCCGGCCCCACTGCAAAAAGAAGGTATTTTTGATCCTCTGAGCCGTGGCCACGCCCCGTTCCAGGCAGACATTCCCACTCTGGTAGCAAACACCCCTTCATTTTATCGGGTACTGGCCGACCTAATGGCGCTCCTGTATATAACCATTTAAAAAGGGGTCAAGTGTAACCGTGGACTGGATTCTATGGATTGTGATATTATCAAAGAAGATTAATATGGAAAGATATGTTCCCCCAAAGATGATGTTTATAGCCATATTTACATTTTGCTCAGGGGCTGGGGAGTATTAAAAGTATATGTATATATATAGGGTGCATTCAATCCTGGCCGATATTTCTGCCAGTCAGAAATATGAGCCATCCGTATTCAATGCTGGGACTCGTCTATGCAGAGTCGACTTTAAAAAAAAAAAAAAAAGTTGAATCTGCATTGAAGAAAACAGCCGTTGTATTGTCGACTCCGCAGCCGTTTTCACCGATCCACAGGCTTTTTGACAGTTGGCAAAGTGGACCTGACATGAATTATATATAATGTATATTCCAGCTATTCTTGTTGAAAATGGCCGATTTATTTCCATCTGTCGAAAATGTTGTCCAGATTGACTACCACCCTTAGAGTATATGCTATATCTGTACATATCCACATCTAAATGATAGTGTATGTGTGTGTTTATATATGTGTGTGTGTGTGTGTGTATATATATATATATATATGTGTGTGTGTGTGTATGTATATGTGTATATATATATATATATATATATATATATATATATATATATATATATATATATATATATATATATATATATATATATATATATATATATATAAAGCTTGGTAGCAGCAGTATAAATTCACACACAATCTCCATTATACCCTAGATCATGTCATTTGATTTTGTTTGCCTTGTTGTGTAAATAAAGCAGGCTCATATATCCCTACGAGGTAAACCGTTCTCCCAAACTTTCTTTGCATCCGTGAACAACAAACAGAAAGGAACTACAATTTCGGCATACAAGATCTCAGCTCAGGTGCTGACCCTGATGGCAGACCTGTAATTGTTATTAATCTCCAAAAGATCCAAAAAGTTTCATAGAAGAATCATAGAATGATTTTGTTTAACAAAATTTTTATCTGAATTTTTTACTTGAAAAGTAGCCGACTTTTTGCAGATATAACCTCAGAACACACTTGTGTTTTTTCTTTCCACAATGGAAATCAAATAGTTCTGCAGAAGTCCCACCAAAAGTGCATTTCTAAGCTGCTCTGCTTTCTTTTCTTCATTCAGTTCCTTGATGGGGTTACGTTAGGGTGCTGGCCATTCCATGTTCGGAAACTCAAAATCGGACATTAACTAGGCAATCATGTTCTAAGAAAGTGTTTTCAGAGAGCACTTCTCTTCCTCTCCACTTTTTACAGGTCCAATATCATAGAAACCATATAGAGAAAGCTAATAAAATTGTATATAGTGAAATTTATATTACAAGGCATATAATCCAACATAAAACAATGTAAATCAAAGTATAGCAAAGAGAATTCCTGGTTTGGTTAGACCAGTAGGCAAATTACCGGCTATATAGGAACGGACATGGAAGTTCAACAATGTTTGGCTAGTGTAAAGTCCAAAGGCATAGGGTCTTATATAGTATGAGTTATAGGAATGCAGGGGGCGGGGCCTAGCACAGGCCAAGGGCGCCGAGCACGCTTGGTCCCTGCCCCACAATGAAAATGTAAAATTTGCATAGCTATTGTGCAATGCAAATCCTATACATCACCAGTAGCCCCCTGGCTGTGCACTGTGCATTGGGTGGACATTTTTGGGTTGTAGCGGCTGTGTGTGATGCCATTTCAGACTCGCTGTTTTTTTCAGATGCACAAGAATCTGAATCGGGCCCATAGCAGCGACGTTTGCTCTACAGTATGTATTATTCGATTAAAAAAATATCCACTGACTTCATGCTGCTCCATGCTCAAATCCCCTCTGCCCGTTATGTGTCAACCCCAGTTAATCTGTTTTATTCACATTTTTACGGTGTTCCTGTTGATGCATTTCTCCATGCTCTTCTGTTCTCTAAGGCCTGTCCCATCAGAGTCGTTGGGACACTTGCATACTAGAGACGGTGCAGACCATCAGAAATTATTGTTTTCTGCAGCATGTCTGAGGCCGGGATGCCCCACTGTTGCTGAGGCAGGGATGTACTCTTTTTCTGTGAGTACGGTGCAAATAATTGTGCAGTGATACAGCTGTGGCTCTATAATGGAGTTTTGGTGACAGTTGGATGTAGTTCAGGTTTGCGATCATTGGGAAAAATGCATGGTCATATGTTCTTGTGGGTCAAATCATGTTAGTAAGATTTCTGTTAATATAACCCATCTTTATATACGGTCCCCACCCAGAATCTGCTGACAACATTTGTGATGATAACCTACATCCTGCCTGGGAAAAGTTCCTACACAATGGTGAACATCACATCACAATGGGTTCATTGGTTTCAGAGTTTATCCCAATCGAACAAACAAACAGACAAACTTTAATTAATGAGATGTATAGATAAATATACTGAATCAGCTATAACAATACAACCACAGTTCTGATCTATAAGCTTTACTTCTTCTTGTCCTTTGGTATCTTGTGCTAAGACATTAGCAGCAGAACCTCTACCAGACTTAGAAGTCTGGTAAGTTGGGAGTTGGGTCCTTCATGGATCTGACTTTTTTTTTTTTTTCCAGCACGTCCCAAAGATGCTCAATCGGACTGAGATCTGTTTATATTCCTAAACAATTTTTACAATGTTGTTGGTAGTATCCTGGTGCAAGAGGCATAATGTTGCCAGGAAGGGGTGAACTTGGCCTGTAGCAATGTTTAGGTAGGTGGTATATGGAGCAAGAATGTCTGAACCCAACGTTTCCCTGCAGAACTTTGCCCAGGATATCACACTGTCTCCACCAACTTGCTTTTTGCCCATAGTATACTCCGCTGGCATCTCTTCCCCAGGTAAAAGACTGATCTGCATCCAGCCATCCACATTAAATCAAAGAGGGATGATGCCCAAGAACAGGCCACCTTCTCCTATTGCTCCATGGTCCATTTCTGATGGTCACATGCCCATTGTAATCGCTTTCGGTGGAGGACAGCGCTCAGTATGGTCACTCACCCATCTACACTCCACGTGTGTGTGTGTATGTATATGTGTGTGTGTGTGTGTGTGTTCCTGGATTAAAAAACATCTATTCAGCATCAGTATGCTAAAACATACATGTGCTGGAGGCATACATGTCCCATACATGTGCTAGAGGCATACATGTCCCATACATGTGCTGGAGGCAGCTATTTGTGAACCATTTCATTCATATGAATACAGTGGGGGAAATTTACTAAGGTGGGAATTCTATTTGATGTTGCTGTGGACATCCAATCATATACTATCTATTATCTTCTAGACGGCCCTAAATAAATAATAAGTAGATTCTGATTGGTTGCCCATAGCAACATGTGAAATAGAACGCCCATCTTAGTAAATGTCCCCCAGTGTATCAATTTATAAGGAAGTTTGGAGATTACTGCAGCATGAGGTGTCGTAATATCAGTACCAAGCTTCCTGTCATCTCACTTGATTTCTCTATAAATTGAAAAAAATATAATTATTGCGAGCTAGAGCATCCCGACCTCTGATTCTCCTAAATAACCAAAATAGCGCAGTTGCCCTGATCCCCTTTTTCCACAACGTAACCCTGTAAATTTAGATGAATGCTGGAATTCCCAGCCAATATAAATTTTTCGGGCTTATAAGCTTGCACTTTTCCCAGTAGCATCAAAATGGATGTATTTTTCCTGGCACTTTCGTTTGAAGGAAATAGACAAGAACTGCCAATAGAAATAGGCAAGTATTACTTATTTAGTGTTTATTAAAGACACAAATAGACGGCTCTCCCCCTCTGGGTTTCAATAGACGTATTTTAATCTCTGTGTTTATTTCTCCAGTAGAGGACCATAAATAGCGTTAACAATTTGTTTGAAGGATCAAAGTTTGCGATCGCATTGTCCAAAAATAATCGCGTCTCAATGGGTTATGTTTACCGAATACCTTTTCATTTTTGTTTTTAAACTTTATTGATCACGTTGACTTTGTCCTTTTTAGAATTTTTTTTTTTCTAGTGACTGCAGTACTCCAGTTTCACCACCAGCTATTAATGGTCAGTCTGATGTTGCTAAATGGCCACAACATCTGAATTTCATCAGATTTACAGCGAGATGACATTAAAAAAATTTCTTCAACATGAGTCCAATGGTAAACGTGAGGATTAGCAATGGGGAAATCACATTTGCTGTCTAGATGAGAGGAGGGGAAAGGCAATCAGCCAGGAAAGGGGGTTTGGGGGGGCGGGCGGTCAGTGCACTTGAGAAAAGATAGAAGGTAGAACAGTAGCATTGGACTAGTTAGTAGGGAAAACACAGTAAAATATAATTTTGGTTAGTTGGGCGCCCACTAAGCTATTTGCTTAGTTTTTTGCATCCTCTCGCGCTCGCCATACTATATAAGATCAACTCCATGCCGACATGGATAGTGGGGGTATGAGCGTACCAACTATAGTGGGCGCCCAACTAACATATAAGAACCTCATTTTGTATGTAGATACAGCTGCAATCACACGCTTGATATAGTCATGCCATGTATCATTTTAATCCGCAAAGTCTGCTTGTGCATTTTATTTGCACACTTTTGGGGGGGAAAATATACTCCCTGCTGGCCAAGTACACTGCAGCTGGCAGATCTCAACAGCCCTGTGTGCCATTAATCCATACGTACAAGATGAGGACGGATACATCTGTATATTTAATGCCAATTTCAGCTTTGCCCTGGAGGCTTCCAGGTAAGGGAGGTCTTAAAATGTAGACATTATCTAAATGCCCAAATTATTTGTGCCATTTACAACTAATGACCATATGTTGGTCAATACAGCAAATGTTTTTATATATAATAATTTTACGTGATATCCTTATCGTTGCTGCTTCCATTCATTAGTACATGGAGAACCAAGTCTCTGCCATCTCTCTGATACCATGGGCCTTATTTTGGTTCATTCTTTCTGATAAAATCCTTCTTAGATGGGCAAAACCATGTGCACTGCAGGTGGGGCAGGTGTTACTTGTGCAGAGAGAGTTAGATTTGGGTGGGGTTTTACTTCAAAGTGAGATCTATATTGCAGTGTAAAAATAAAGCAGTTAGTATTTTCCCTGCACAGAAACAAAATTACTCACCCAAATCTAATTCTCTTTGCACATGTTACATCTGCCCCCCCTGCAGTGCACATGGTTTTGTCCATCTAAGAAGGATTTTATCAGAAAGAATGAACCAAAATAAGGCCCAATGTGTACACTTGCGCTCTCCTGATTCACTACTAAAGGGGGAGATTTGTCAAGGAAATGCAGATAAATGGAGAAGTGGTCATAGGTCGAATTTGGTTCTAATTTCCTCTGATCCTTTCTTTTACAATCAGAAGCTCATTGATTGATACGGGCAGTCAACGATCTTGCCTGTTTTTGTACTGTCTAGATATCCAATGAGCGGACCTTTTTTTATTGCACACTTTATATGCAAATTGTGTTATGTATTTCCTTAATACATAACATTAATACATTAATTGTGGTTACATAAAATAAAGGAATTTCTCAGCCTGGAGTTGGCACAGTATTATTCCTACTGTCTCAGATCATTTACCGACCCGACTCGCTTCACGCCTTTCACAGAAATATCACGTATTACACATTTTAAGATATTTTATCATGTGGATTAAAAAAATTAAAGGATTATACAACAAAAGAAACCTAACCCTGTTGTGCTGAAAACACAATAAGAATAAAAAGCAAAACTAGACCGAAACTTCATCTGGCAATGGCCCACTATTTTGCTGTGACGCTTTTTTTCTGTTTTATCCAGTTTTTTTTTTTTACTTGGTTAAATTTTTTGTGATCAACTTTTAACTGTCCATATGTGCACAAAGTTCATCATATAATAAAATGATAGAACATCCATAAATTCACCTCCTCCAGGTAAATTTTAGTTACACCAACTTATATCTCTTTGCTTATCTCAAAATATATCCCCACCCGACCTCTCCGCTCTGCACAAGATCTGCGTCTTTCATCCACACTCATTGCTCACTCCCACTTACACTTGCAGGATTTTTGTCAGGCAGCACCCACCATATGGAATGCCCTTCCAGGCACACTAAGACTCTCCTCTAGCCTCCAAACCTTCAAGCATTCCCTGAAAACTCACCTCTTCAGGCAGCTTATCATATTCAGGAACCCCCACACAACCACCTGTAGCATTCCCAAAATCACCATGCACTAGCACTGCGCACTTCCCTCTAGGTTAGCGCTGCACGTCCTTACCTCGTCCTTTTGGATGGGGTAGGACAATTTTTCACAGCCCCACCCTGGCCTTCTGGCTAGGGTATCTTTATTATTTATTTCTCTTCCCCTCTCACGTTCGTCACTTTTCACGTTCCTTGTTTTTTGTAGTTTTGTCACGTTTTTTTGGGTAGTGTGGTCGACCCTTTCGGGCCTTCCATTTCCCCAATGTGCCGAAGCTCTCGCCTTTTGGGGAGAGCTTCGTGCCCCCCGAGGACGACCCCGAGCCGCAAGGCGGAGGGAAGTCTACTGAGGGTCTCTCCAAACCTTCGGGTGCGGAGGACCCACCGTCCTAACCCTTCCGGGGGTTGAGGAATGAGGGTCTCTCTAAGCTTCGGCGAAGAGGACCCACCGTTCCCTATTTTCCCCTCTTCGGCCTTATGGTTGAGAGGGGTTAGGGGAAAAACGGGGCCCTATCTCCTTCGGGAGATGGACCCACTTCGATCGCACGGCCCCCTTTGCACGTGTTTAGGCACAGCACTGGTGATAGGGAGCACACCTTGGGCTCCTGAGTTTTTTCAAACTCATTCATATCTAATTGCATCCCATCCGGACTGTCTTGCAATCTGTTAGTTTCTACCCAGTTTGATTAATCACTGTTGTCTCCAATTGTAAAGCGCAACAGAATATGCTGGGCTATATAAGAAACTGTAAATAAACTAAATAATCAATCATAACGTTCTTCGTTAACGTAATTAAGAGCTTTATTAGGAGATGGTAGGAAGAAAGCCCGATGACTGACACGGCTACGTAGCGATCTGGCTCCCAGCTTCAGGAATGAAGAGCTAATATTGTACTTTCAGCCTGATTGTCATTATCAGGGCACCCAATTATAACCTATATTTCTCACTTGAAAATGCAAAGGATCCACGTAAAGCCACGGACATATGTATTTATTGTGAAAATAATGTCTTAGTTATCTTGGTTTTGGTGTTGCCAGAGGCAGGCAAAAAAAATCCACAGTAAAGCGCCGGCATTAGGAGGTAAGCACCAGAACGGTGGATGCTATATGTTAATTTCCATTAACACATTCATTTAATGGCTGTTAAACAGGGTCTCGGGTGAAAAGGGAGAGCAATTGGGGATCTGGACTTTGGGTTGAGAAGCATTAGATTGACAGTCAATTTATTGGTTGTCATAAATAGTAGGTCGACACGGTAATGTTTGACACAGGAAAGGGTTGACATAAGTTTAAAAAAAAAAATCCAACTCTAGACTGTGCACGTGCCAAGTTATTTTATCAATGCCGCCTGCAAAATATAGTCCTGTGGATTGTTTAAGGGAGAAGGGCCCCAAACCAGTATCTTGCCTAGGGCCCCACGAGGTCTAAATCTACCTCTGCGCTCAACGAATTGAGTCCACCTCACTCCTGTACCCCATCTTTCTGAGAGGTCAGCTCTTTGATTGATGGCCGGAATGTGCTGTATTGTGACTTCATTTGCATTGTAACCTCTGGAAGAACCAAGTAAAATGTTTGCTAGAAATCCCAGCTGTGTGAGCTCCGGGGAAAGCCGTACATGCCAGCGCCTGTTCTGCCGCCTTGGAAACCGTATATCTATCTTGCTTAAAAGGCATGGAACCTTTTATGTGTAGGCAGATTAGCTATTTATATAAAATAAACATTATAAACAAAAGGCACTACGAAGTCTGACCGCCGTGTGACCTTATAGAAACTTCTCAGCTACACCCTACAGTACTTCCCAGGTGCAACAAATTATCCTTTCTGCCTTGTGTGTGGTTCCCAGTGTGTGGCACTCGCCCTGTGCCTCCCTGCATTCGCTTACGGATTTCTGTGTGTGTGCTCTCCCTGTAGCTTATTGCGCACTTGCTGAGGTGTACATTCCCCATCTTTATTTGGGAAATCATTTTGAAGTACCCAGATTTAGCTAATTGGCCGATTATTGTCACCCCTCTGTTAAAGAATGGAGATCATGGGGGATATTCAATCAAGTGTCTTGACTGTTGGGCTGGCCTGAGAGCCATGACCCGGTCCCTTTCTCGGCCGGCTCGACGTCAGCTCGGCAGGCGGGATTCAATGCCCCGCCTGCCGAGCGCAGAAAAGGGGGCTTGGCCACGAGATATGGCTGTAAATCGTCGAGCTGTGGCCGGGAGCTTGACCATTCCTGGCGGTTCTCGACAGAATGAGCCCGACTGCTTGTGAATTCGCTCAATGCTGTCAGTATTGAATAGGACCCCGCCGCTATTTCCCTTGTCGGAAATAGCGGCTGAAGATTGCATACCCGCCAGTGTTGGCATTTGGTAACTCTGCAATGAATGTTACTTTTTGTTTTTGTATTTAATATACAGTGTTATTTCATCTATTAAGGCAGAGTTTCCCAAATTCTGCCATTACAGTCCAGGTTTTAAGGAAATCCATGCTTAAGCACGAGTGACTTAATTAGTTCCTCAGTAAATTTGATTTAACTGTCTGAAGAATGAGTTTGACTGGAGTTTGGACTGGATTTGGACTGGATTTGGACTTACACCCGCACATTGTATCATTGTATTTCTGTTTTTCACCAATTACCATCTCTCCCAGCCTCTAAGCTGATGAAAGCTATGTATTACTTTTTTGTTCACTGTTTCTTTACCATGATTTGTACCATGTACCTCTGCAACCACTGTTTGCAAAGACCATATGCTGTACCATCACTGGTGGCACACCCTGCCAGCAACAAGCTGGTGGGGTGTGCCAGCTATGGAAGAAAAGTGCTATATAAATAAAGTTATTATTACTGCTGCCTTTGAGCAGCATGATCAAGATAGCCCTGCAAATGACTAAGAACTGTGCCACTCAGCCATATGTACCCCTGTGTCTCCCCTGTCTCGTACACTTGACTTAAGCATTGATACCTTTTATAACTTGGAATATAATGTATTATGATTTTTTTTATTATTCTAATTTACATGTAGTACAATATAAATAAAATCTAGTACACAATATAAGTGTTATTTGCTGCTAGTTTTCTTGTAGTTCATTTGTACAGTCCACTATTGACTGGTCCAAGTCATATGTCTACGAGCAGAAAATCCTTGAAGTCTGGCTGCAGTACAAATTCTCACCTCTAGATGTCATCTGGCGCCCACTGAAATCACACTTTGAATTTGTTGGTTTGCCGTTCTAATATAAAATGTACTCGATTTGAAATGATTCAGTTTGTGGATCAAGGACTCATGGAGTAACAGTGGGTAGAGAATAAGCAAGTACTTATTCTAGAACTTTTCAAACCCAATATCCGCCACGCATTACTATTTATTTTAAATGTAATTAAATTGGTTACGGTATAATGCGTAGACAATGTGTAGGTCGAGATACCATAGGTCGACATTGCCAGACGGTCAGCACAAGCTTACGGTTGACATGGATATGGTTGACGAGTTTTTTACCTTTTCTTGTGACTTATACCGACATGGACACTGTATAAGTGTACCGCGTCCCCTTGCATTGGCTCGAGTGTCGACCGTGCCCATATCGATCTTAAGCTTACGTCGACCGTCTGTTAATGCCGACCTATAGTATGTCGCAGGGGCGTAACTACTTATTCATAGGCCCCATAGTAAAAGTTTCAAAGTGGCCCCCTATTTAGCAACTGATGGTGCTAAATGTATGTAAAACATATTACTTAGACCAGGTATGTCCAAACTCTGGCCCTCCAGCTGTGAAACTACACATCCCAGCATGCCTTGCAATAGTTTTAGTATTCCCTAATAGCAAAACTGTGGCAAGGCATGATGGGACTTGTAGTTTGACAACAGCTGGAGGGCCGTAGTTTGGACATGCCTGACTTAGACAGTAAAGATGGTCCCCCTTCAGCTCTGGGCCCCATAGCAGCTGCACTCCTTGCGCCTATGGTAGTTACGCCCTTGGTATGTCGACCATTTGAAGGTGTTGACCATTAGTGGTGGACCTAGTGACAGTTGACCTGGACATTGTCGGCCCAGGGACCGCATACTATTTAACGTTTACCTTTTTTTTATTTAGACAGTTGTTTACTTAAGACCATTATTAAAACTGTTGAGTTTAGCATTTGCATGATAAATCCGTGCAATGTTGCATTTCATCACAGAATATGTTACACAAAGAACAACCACAACTGTCAATAATCTACCAATCGCAATACAGGTTGAGTATCCCGTATCCAAAATGCTCGGGACCAGAAGAATTTTGGATAAAGGATTATTTCGTATTTCGGAATATTTTAATATTTCAATTATGTATTTTGAAGTATCTTGCATTTATGCTGTATAAACACATCAACCACATAAAATACACACAAATATATTTTATTTGTTCAAAAAACAAGGTTTCAAAACATGAAACAAAATTTGTGTACTATCTCAGATATTGAATTTGAATGCCAAGCAATCATGTTCTTGTACATATATAGTGCCAGTTACATATCATGTCCTCAGTAGTGCTGTTACATATCATGCCCTCAGTAGTGCTGTTACATATCATGTCCTCAGTAGTGCTGTTACATATCATGCCCTCAGTAGTGCTGTTACAGATGTACCCAGTGAGTTTTTTTGCAAAAAAAAAAATTTTTTCACTTTCTGGAATGTATGGTTTTTGGAATAATTTGGATAACGGATATTCGGACATGGGATACTCAACCTGTAGTAAAAATTTTTTAAATAAATGCTCGCTACCCTTGAGAAAAAAATAATAGATTGTGATCCCAAACTTCCCCGCCATACAGAATTTATATTCTCCTTTCCTTTATAGTTCTATACCCATCAAACTTTCTTAGCTCACGCCATGTAGTAAAGTGTAAGCAATTATGAATCCTTCTCTGCACAGAGAAAGGCAATATTTCAATATAGGTCTCCAAGACGTCAGAGAATTGGGCCCACTCGTCTTTCTTTCTCAAGCCCCATGAGGCTTTATTCAGACCTGATCGCAAAGCACCTTTTTTCCCAAATAGACAAAACCATACAGGTGGCGAAGAGGTAACAGGGGAAATTTACTAAGATGGCAACCAATCAGAATCTACTACTTAATTATTTAGCACCTTCTAGATTAGAAGATAATAAATAGTATCGGAGTGGTTGCCCACAGCAACATCTCATGTGTAGTAGAACTCCCATCTTAGTGAATTTCTGCCAACATGTGCAAAGTTAGATTTGGCGTGGTCAAACTGAAATCTCAATTGTAGTGTAAAAATAAATGGGCAGTATTTACCCTGCACAGAAACAAAATAACTCCCTCATATTTAATGCTGTGTACAAACAATGAGGTTTTTTGTTCGATTTTGACTTGAAATCGAATGGCCATCGAACGGTTTTCAGCCTCATTGGAGGCTGATTCCATCCTGATGCATGCTACCGCTTAGTGTAAATCAAACAGTGAAATAGACTATGCAGGCAACAAAATGTGTTTTGCTTGCCATTCAATCCCAATGGAATCGCAAGCAAAATTGCATTGGGTGATCATACCTTAACTCTCTCTGCACATGTTACATCTGCCCCACCTGCAGGTGCTTTGCGATCAGATCTGAATTAGGCCCATTAAGCTTTTCTTTACATAAAGAGACTATGGGCGATATTCAATGAGAATACCTGCGAGGTGCAGCGAATCCTTTTTTGGATTCGCTGCACATTCGCCACGTTCCGGAGCCTCGCTGGCTCCGGTATTCAACGAGTCAGGGGCAGCGAGCCCCTGACCAGCGAATATGAGGACGGTGGCAGGCAGAGAGATGGAAGTCTCCCTGCCTGCCCCAGAACGTTTGTGGGGGGGAGGTGGGCTCCCCGGGTGCCAGGCAGCACAGGCTGCCCCCCGGGGGTGCCAGCAGGGGACCTATATTCACTACACCCAATCGTAACGATCGGGTGCAGTGAATATATGAATATGTAATGAGCGGCTCGGCTCCGGCGCCCCCTGCTGGCTGCTGTGTAACAAAAAAATATATATATTTTTTTTAAATTAAATATATATTCATGTGCTTACAGCACATGAATAAAAGTAGCATGCCCCTCCTCAGAATAAAATTCCTGATTTTTTGACACCAAATGTAAAAAACAAAACACTTTATTTTAAAAGTTCACATTCCACTTCTCCATCAAAAGATAGCGATTGCTACTCTGTGAATCATGGCGAAAAAAACCTTCAAATGTATTCGCCATGTGATCATTGAATAGGGTGATTCACCGTTTTAGTCCAAAATTCGCCAAACAGCACAAATTCGCCATAAAAACATGGCGAATCAGGCTCATTGAATACCGCCCTATGTGGGATCTGGATGTATCCAATTCTGCAGGATCATTTAGCTGCAGAACTCAGGCCAATAATAATTTCTTACTGCCCTTAGTAATGCGTTAAGTGATTTGACAAAAATGTTCAGAACCCATTGCTGTTGCATGGATCCATAAGGTGCAATGATAGGAAGGCAGGACGGCGTCACTCAAGAAATTCATCATTGAAAAACTTCGCTTTTTTGCTCCAACATGTTTTGGGTACACAGAAAATCGCGGAAATCTCAGTGAACCACTCCCCCATATCATTATCCTACAATGCACTCACCAGAGCCAGGTGTCCGTGAGTATCACATCGGAATACCACACTGCTCTGATGCGCGCACGAATTACGTCATTGGGGCCCGCACGCGCACAGTGAGCGCTAAGTTTCCAAGGCAACATAATACATTGACACTATTTATTTATTTATTAACAGTTTCTTATATAGCGCACACAGATTCCGCAGCGCTTTACAGAGCATAGTTATAATCAAAAACACATAACAAATTACAGTACAAGACACTAACAAAATACAATAACAAAACCATGTGAAATAAGAAAAAAACTGGGAAAAAAATTCTTAAAATTAAAAACATCAAAAGCAAGAACATTGTTACAAATAGTACAACAGTATATGTCTTATGCATCAACAAATCAATGTACCCACAGTATATTTTCTAAAGTAGAGAAACAAGTAAGGTGCTTACCTGGAGCCACAGCTCCAAGAGATAAAGAACACGTGCTAAGAATTGTAAAGGCAGCAAGAATGGATGGGGAGGTGGATGTCATCGTCCACCTAGGCACAAATGACCTGGTTAATGCTGAAGTCATGGCCGTAAAAGATGAATTTAGGAAGTTAGGAACTGCTCTGAAACAGGTGGCAACCACTGTAACTTTTTCAGAAGTATTGCCAGTACACCAAGCGGAAGATCTGAGAATCAGAAACTTCAATGTTTGGCTAAGGAATTGGTGCAATGAGGAGATATTTGGATATTTAGGTCAGTCAGGCTACCTGGCAAGACAGAGCCTTATATAAAAGTGATGGCCTGCACCCATCTTCAAGGGGAATGAGAATATTAAGGGCCTTATTTTGGTTCATTCTTTCTGTCAAAATCCTTCTTAGATGGACAAAACCATGTGCACTGCGGGTGGGGCAGATGTAACTTGTGCAGAGAGAATTAGATTTGGGTGGGGTTTTTCTTCAGTGAGATCTATATTGCAGTGTAAAAATAAAGCAGTCAGTATTTTCCCTGCCCAGAAACAAAATTACTCACCCAAATCTAATTCTCTCTGCACATGTTACATCTGCCCCCCCTGCAGTGAACATGGTTTTGTCTATCTAAGAAGGATTTTGACAGAAAGAATGAACCAAAATAAGGCCCTAAGTGAGAAGTTTGGAGGCTTCATCAGCAACTATTTAATCTAGCAGAGGGGGGCAGTGAACCAAATAAGAATGAAGAAATCTGCTCCCCCAACCTAGAGGTATTGTCTCTGCAGGCAAATGGAACAGGAAGCCTATCCACTGCAACAGAAGATAATGCAGATCAAAACATGAACATAGCTAGCACCAGGAGAAGCACAAACAAAACTTTAAGAGCTACAGATGGAGCTGTGCTCCCTCTTGCTGGCGAATCGCCAGAACGTCACCGCTGGCGATCCGGCAGCAGCCCGGCGTCCATCTGAATGAGACGCGCGTGCGTCTCAGTTTCCGGGCGACGGGAACCCTGTCGGTCTCCGCTTCAGGGAGACGGACTGGGTTAGGGGGGGGGGGTGCGGGGAGGCGGTGGGGACCCCGGGTGACCGCCGACAAGCTAGCGGGGACCCAGGGGAAGCAGTCGGAAGGGGACGCGCGCGCATCCCCTTTCACATATACGGGTGGCGGGGGATAGCGGCTGGCGTCGCCATCACCATCCCCTGCAAAGAAGAGACCCGCTCCATCTGTATGTGTGCAAATGCTAGGAGCTTAGTAAATAAAATCCCAGAACTAATTGTAATAATGACAAGGGATGAACTGGATATTGTGGCTATTACAGAGACATGGTGCAATGAAAATCATGACTGGGACATAACTATAGCAGGATCTACTTTATTTCTATAGAACATAGAATTGATGGCAGATGAGAACCACTTGGCCCATCTAGTCTGTCCCCAGGGTTTGCAAATACTCGCTATAGCGAGTATTTTACCCACTTTGGAGCACCAGGGACTCCTTTTTTATGAATGGCTGGGTCCCCTGGGACCCGCTCCGCCCATTTCGGCGTACACGCCGTGTTAATATGTGTGACAAGGGCAGAGGGATCGGTTCCCCCTCAGTTGTGATGCGACTGTGGAGAAGACACAGCGTGACCTACGGCTGCTTCACACATCTGCTGGGCGCGAAAATGAAAGGGTCCCTTGTCACCACAGAGTCTTAGGCAGCAGTGCACGGAAGCCGCGTAAGCTGGCTCCTGCACTGTGCCTCATCAACAGACGGCTGGAGCCAACGCTAGAAGCAGCTGCTCAGTAGGGGAACAGAGCTGCGGCTGGTGTGAGGACGGAGCACGAGAAACTGAAACCAGCATTGGGGGCCAGAACCAGGGAGGTGTGACCGTGATGACGGAGCAGACCCGGGCAGGAAGTATAGGTAAGAGGGGTGCGTGGTCCATTTAGCAGGCTGCTTGGCGGTGTTATGTAAGGGGATTTATTGCTAGCAGGACTCGGGCTGCAGACTTCCCTCCTCCCCTCCTCCTCTCCTACCTCGCGGTGCTGCTCTCTTCTGTGTCACGGTCACCTCCTCCAGGCTCTGAGAGCTGGCTGTTAATGGCCCACTTGTCCCCTCCTCCCCTCACTGCACGGCTGGCAGAGAGGCTACAGCTCGCCAATTTACTCTTAACAGGCAGAGCTGCCTGTAGGAGAGGAGCCTATAGACTCTGCTGGGATTTCACTAACCCTATCCCTCCTGTTCCTGCTGCCATTACTTTTAATTTTGTTCTAGAAACAATGGACAGGGGCAGAATCCTGATTGGTGCAGCACAGGTGTCCCTATTCCGACATTATGCCTTTTTCCAGTATATGTGTATCTTGCTTTATGTGAGTGGGCAAATTGCCAATTGATACACTCCCCCCCCCCCCCCCCCCCAATAGCCACAGTTTTGGGGTGCCCAAATCTATGTTTGCTTACCAAGAAAAAAAAAAAAAATAGGCTCAGGCTGGCACTTGTCTCAGGGTATATGCCATATGGAGGAGAGGAGGAGGCTTTTGTATGTGCCATGCTGGGGAAGTGGAGGCTCTATTCCGTTGGGACCCAGAAAAGGTCAAGTAGGACCCCGATTTTTGTAAGCGAGGAGTCCCAGGGACCCATCATTTTTGGGAGTTTTCGCGATCACTGGTCCCTTTTTTAAACATGTTACCTCAAACCATATTTGATCCTTATTTCTTTGTATAAGAAATTTCTTATTTCTTCTTCTTTGTAAGGATATCAATATGCCTATCCCAAGCATGTTTACATTGTTCTACTGTATTTAACGCTACCATCTCTGATGGGAGGCTATTCCACTTATCTACTACTCTTTCTGTGAAGTAATTCTTCCTCAAATTTCACCTGAATGTTCCTCCCTCTAGTTTCAGTGCATGTCCCAGTGTTCTGTTGCTCCTCTTCCTGTGAAGAATGTCTCTCACCTTTACATTGTTAAAACCCTTGATACTGTATATTTTAAAGTTTCTGTCATGTCCCCCCTTTCCCTTCTCTGCTCTAAAGTATACATATTAAGATCTTTTAGTCTTTCCTGGTACGTTTTGTGATGTAGGCCATGCAGCATTTTAGTTGCCCTTCTTTGTACAGTCTCTAGTGTATTTATATCCTTCTGGAGATATGGCCTCCAGAACGTAACACAGTACTCTAGATGAGGTCGCACCAATGACCTATATAGTGGCATTATTACTTCTTTCTTTCTACTGATGATACCTCTCCATATGCAACCAAGCATCTGACTTGCCTTCTTCATTGCTTTGTTACATTGCCTACCTGCCTTTAAGTCCCCTGAAATAGTGACACCTACAGTATATCCCTCTCTTCCTCAGTAGTTTCCATTATAGTGCCATTTATACTGTATTTAGTCTGGATTTTTGATACCCAAGTACATAATTTTCCATTTTTTGGCATTAAACTGTAGTTGCCATGTACTTGACCATTCCTCTAATCTACCTAGATCCTCAATCATTTGTTTTACCCCTCCTGGTGTGTCTACCCTGTTGCATACCTTTGTGTCATCTGCAAAAAGGCACATTTTCCCCTCAGTTCCATTTGCAATATCACCAATAAAGATCTTAAAAAGCACTGGTCCAACTACAGATCCCTGGGGTACTCCACTAGTAACCTTTCCCTCCTTTGACTGTACTCCATTTACTACCACTCTCTGTTTTCTGTCCTGCAACCACGCTCTTATCCATTCAACTATCTTAGAATCCAATCCCAAGCTTTCAAATTTATTTAACAGTCTGCGATTGGGACAGTGTCAAAAGCCTTGTCTAGATAAGCTACATCTACAGCCCCACCTTGATCTATTACATATGGCAAAAAATAAAAACATAAAAAAATTCATATAAACATAAGCAATGCTGCCAAATATAGGCAAAAAATAGTTTAGTGAATCATTAATTTGCGGCAACAAATATATTAACAGTGTAAACCCAGGGACTCATTTAACCCTTTAGGGGACAAACTGTCTAATTTGTGGATCCAGAAACATTCCCTTTGAAGAAATATTTTATTTCTATCGCCGCCTCGTTTAGAGGCCGAGTTTTGATCAATTAATTTTGATCTAATACTGGGTATGGTGTGACCAGCCTGTGAACAGTGTCTGGCCACTGTATGATTGATTTTACCTGAATCTAGCACAGCCCATATTGTCGAGCTGTGATTGGCCTTCCACTCTTTGAAAGTAGTGGTTGTTTTGCCTACATAAATGAGGCCACAGGGACAAGCAGAATGTAGACTGCAAATTTAAATGTACAGGTGAGATATTCAGGACCTTCTCCTTGGCAAGTTGTAACTCTCTTTCCTGATAACGTCTTTGCTTAAAAATATATAATTATTTGGTCCAAAGCAGGACCTACATTCTTTGGATGACTCATGATGCGCCGAATCTGCAACATTTGTGAGAAAGGCAGACCTCATTTAATGAGTGTTTGAGAACTATTAGCTTGTAATATAGTATTAAGGTCAGTGTTCTTGACTGGTCTCAATTATCCCATTATTAGACGAGCTATTAACATCCAAAAACTGAACTGAAGAAGCACTGGTGTTATAGGGGAATTTTATAGCCCCATTGGACTTATTTTTATTTTATAATAAAGTCACCAGCTCCTCCGCAGTGCCAGTCCAGTAAATTGTCAATTAACCTGATGTACAGCGCAAAATTGGAACTGTACAGCTGCCTATAGACAAATCTCTGCTCAAATTTATGCATGTAGGCATTGGTGTAGTTGGACGCCATTGCAACACCAAGCCGTTGCAAAAGATATTTGCCGTCAAAGAAAAATAAGTTCCTGGTTAGGACCAATTTTAACAGAGCTGCAAAAAAGGATACAGGAGAACTTGTATAATCGGGTTTATCAGTGATTAGACTGGTTGATATAAGGATCCCCTGGCAGATGTGATATGTCTGCCAGGGGGATCCTCCAAACGCTTGTGAATTTTCAGTAGCGTTTAAAATAGAAAGACTATCAAACATTCAACAGTTAAGGCTTGTTGTACCTCAGCAGTGACGGTACCCTGAAGAACTGCTGAGTATAATAAGGAGTCCAGCTCCTCTTTATATGCTGCCAAAGGATCATAACCCAATAAATCGTATACATTAAGGTCATTGAGCTGTCTATAACATTCCTCAGTGTAAGCATTAATGCTTTGGACCATGACTGCACCCCCTTTATCTGCAATTCTAATTACAATATCTGTCCGCTTACTTAATTTCTTCAAGGACTGCCTGTCCAAGTGAGACAAATTGGGGCTGCAGTCATCTGGGTCGAAGCTGTAACCCCAGCTTGATCCATTAGACAGTAAAATGTTTTGATAGATGGACTAGTGGAGTGTGGATAAAAGGTTGTTTTTATTTTTTCTGTAGTTTGGGGAGGTATGCCACTTGTCTCTCCCAATCCCAGCTTATTACCAAAAAACTCCTTAAGTCTCAGTGACCTGTTAAATTGAAAGGTTTCAAGTTTCCACTGGGATGAGTCAAATGACATTCTAGGTATGAATTATAGTCCCTTAGATAGAATGTCCATCTCCAAAGTAGATAAATCAATATCGGGCAATTTGAAAACCATTTGTTCTAAAGGGGAAGGCGTTGTGCTTTTGTTCCCACTTTGGCCGCCCCTCCGCATCCGTCGGCTGTTTTTACCCCCAAAGGGTGCAGCTGTTAAGATGAAATGGATGCCGGTGAGACTGCTTCACTAATTGATGTACTGGAAGCATCACGACTTCTGTTTTATTCTCTAACCTGGCAACTTCTATGTTCTTGCGCAGGATGTGTGGATCTTTGAGGATTTAGCCTGGAATATACAGTGTTTGTGTCATAGTCCTGTTGGACCTTACAACATCTCTCTCTATTAAATTTAATCAAGTCGCGCTTGTAATTTTCCACAGCAACGGTTAACTTCTCTACCAAGTTGGTATTGGGATCTTGTGCCAGAATTGGTTTATTAGTGAACTCAAAAATTGTAATCTGGGCTTGGATTGCAACCAATTCCCTAGTGGACTGCTCCAATTTTTACATTATGCCTCCCAATGGTAGGCGTGTTACGGACCCTAAAGGCACGGGGTATGTGTTTGTCTTTGTAATAGTCCGACATTGTAATGCTGTGATATAAAAAAGTCGAACTCACATTTTTTTCAGTCTATACCAATCTTTATGGACTTCCTCGTTAGCTGGAACAGTGGAATCCTCTTTCAGTGTATGGATGTATGATATACGATATATGATGTATGATATACGATATATGATATATGATATACGATATATGATATAGTTGTGTAATACCACTGGGGTAATTACCAGGCGCTGGATGTATGATATACCCTCAGCCTCCACATCGGAAAAACTGAAAGACTCCCCTGTATCCAATTGGGTTAAATGAACTTTCACATCAGGTTTCTCCATAACATAATATGATAAACTCAAACAAGTAACTGCGTAATGTACTTGCAATAAAAGTACAAAATAAATAAAAAGGGTTCACTGCACAGACTAGAAAGATATGATGGGTGCCTTGGTTGATGATACCTCACTCCAAATAATGTTGATCATCCATACAAACATCCAGGTAACCCAGCACTCCCAGTCAATGGAGTAATCTTGCACCGGTGCGCGCCAATTGACCCATAAGGTGCAATGATAGGAAGGCAGGACGGTGTCACTCAAGAGACGAAATTCAGCAGTGAAAAACTTTAGCTTTATTGCGCTAACATGTTTTGGGTACAGTACACAGACCTGATGTCCGGGAAAAATACAATGTGCAATTGATCCAACATTTATATGCGAAAATCTCAGTGAACCACTCCCCCCATATCATTATCATACAATACACCATAAGCCCCAGGCATCTGCTGAGTATTTCATTGGAACACCACACTGCTCTGATGCGCACACGAATGGAGCAGTGGCGTAACTATAGCTCCGCAGCCCCCGCGGTGGTGGGGGGGCGCAGAGAAATTGGGGGCGCCACCGGGGGGGGGGGGGGGGGCTGCGGGGCTATAGTTACCCACGGTCTGCGTCTCGCCCGGCTCTCTGTCGGGACCTTCCTGACCGTCACGGTCCCGGCCGGCTCCTGCTGCAATGAAAACTGACAATTAAAAATGGCTGCCCCCATACTGCAGACAGTTTTCTGTCTGCAGTATGGGGGCAGCCATTTTCTAAGAGTCCGTTTTCATTGTAGCAGCAGGAGCCGGCCAGGACCGTGACGGTCAGGAAGGTCCCGACAGAGAGCCGGCGAGACGCAGACCGCGGGTAAGAAGGGGGGGTAGGTTAGGTGTGGGGGGGGGCGCCGAATAAATGTGCGGCGGGCGCTAAATAGTTAGTTACGCCCCTGAAATGGAGTCATTGGGGCCCGCACGCATACAGTGAGTACTAAGGCAACATAATGCTATAACTGAAACAAAACCACAATATATATATATATATATATATATATATATATATTATTTATAGTGTGTTATATGTAGGCTACATCAGGACCTGCAAAATCTCCGGTCACCTCAGCCTCTTGCTCAATGCAGCCTAGCACCACTCTATTACCTAAGCCACAATATGCCATGGGCAACTTATCTATAGGCGTGTGCAGCACATTTTATTAGGGGCTACACACTCAAAGGGGTGTGTCTAATACTGCGCCAATCATGCACGTCTAGTATCATCTGTTGGCACTCACTACAGTATAAAACGTCTCTCAGCCACTCCATAATCTCCTGCCTATTTCAGTTTTAGTTTTATCATTACTCTATGTAACAGTACATGCAAAAAAAAGTCAAAAACCTATATGGATGATGCAGGTCTGTAGTGATATTACCATGGTCTAGTACAATTAACAATGCAAAACATACACACGCCAGCTCTGATTGGCTCACGGGCCGGTTCCGCATTTCAAATGGCGGAGGGCCACCGGTGACCCTGTAGCTGAAGCGTTGTAGAGGCAGGGAGGTGTGCGCACACCTATGACTGCCATACTTCTCCCACTCTTATTACTGCTTCGTACATATACCTCATTGTAACAAGCCTAGCCCCGTTCTGTCATCTCAGCCACAGCAGACGGGTGACACATATTGTAACAGCCCCAGAGATCATCTGCAGGGGCTGTTCTTTCATTTACTAAGGGGAGATTTATTTAGGGTACACACCAGAACCACCATGATCGTGCGACGATAGTAAAACAGTTTCCTTGAAATCTTTAGATGGTCGCACAGTGGATTGGCGTTCACCACCTGCACACGATCTGCACCCAACCCAATGTAGATGACAAATCTTTAGTGCAGCAGGTAAAATCTCCCAAGCGACCCAGTGACCTGCTGGAATGTGCATCAGATCGTAATCGGATTGAAAACATCTACAATTCAACTCTTTTTACATATAATCGGTCGTAAGATGCATGGAAATTAGGGAATTTAGCCCAAATCGTTCTGTGTGTATTCAGCATTACTGCAAGAAAAAAGTTGAATTTACTAAGATGGGAGTTCTAGTAAAGAGGAGATGTTGCCCGTAGCAACCAACTAGATTCTATCGTTTATCTTTTAGAAGGGGCTAAATAAATAAGAAGTACAAAAAATTACTACCCAATTTTTTTTTTTTTTACTCTTACCGAAATCTGGGTACATTACACTAGAATGAAAATTATACATACAATTTTAGTTAGTATGTTTTAACCCTTAGAGTGCCAACATCTCTGTGAGCGATGGGCAAAATATCCGCTTAAAGTGCCAGCATCGCTCACATTTGTTATATAAATTCAAATTAAAAAATGTGTCAAAAAAGGTTATATTTCCTATATAATGTCAACATTACAGGTCATTATGATGAAGAAAAATATTTATTTAAAAATGTTCACACCTACGTTGACAGATTCACTTGGCACTCAGAGGGTTAATAGAGAAGAGTTCATTTACAGGCAGAGAAATTACTAAGCATTCTGGAAATATTGTAGTCGAACAAAAAAACACAGCAGTTATGTGTCAGCAGCAGTGAATGTCAAGACATTCACAAATAAATCAAATATTATAATTAACGGTTTGTTGCTCGTGGTGATTTTTTTTCTTATGTGAGTGTTGACTTGCTAAAATTGCTTTTATAGGCATGCCAGAGTAATAGATAGATAGTTATTAAGGTACTCTTTACCTAGAAGGGCGCCCATCGCGGGCACCGCATGAACCAAAAAATCTCATGCGATGCGACCGACGCGATTACCGCGATTTCCCATAGGGAACAATGTTAAATGTCCCGATTGACCCGATTTTCCATAGGGAACAATGTTAAAAGGCCCACAGAGGCCAAATAGCCACCCTGAAGTGTGAAATGGCCCCCCCCAATTGTTAACGCCACCCCACGATCAACGTCAACCCGAAGCGTGGCAAGCGCCGGCGGTACGTGTCCTACGACCTTTTCATAGCGCAGCGAGCCACCGAGCCCGAAGCGTGGCGAGCGGATGCGGACACCTGTGAAGCCCGCGAGGGGACGTGGATACCTGTGAAGGTGTCCACGTCCCCTCGCGGGGCTCGCCACGCTTCGGGCTCGCTGCGCTCGCCACACTTTCTATTCTCAGCTCCACGCCGACGTGGATAGTGGGGGTATGAAAAGGTCGGAGAACGCGTACCGCCGCCCCTCGCGGGCTCGCTGCGCTCGCCACGCTTCGAGTTGACGTTGATCGTGGGGTGGCATTAACAATTGGGGGGGCCATTTCACACTTCAGGGTGCCTATTTGGCCTTTGTGGGCCATTTAACATTGTTCCCTATGGAAAATCGGGTCAATTGGGACATTTAACATTGTTCCCTATGGGAAATCGCGGTAATCGCGTCTGTCGCATCGCATGCGATTTTTTTGGTCGCATGCGATGCGACCGACGCGATTTTTTTCCCTTACGATGCCCAAGATCAAAATCGTGGGCGCCCTTCTAGGTAAAGAGTACCGCTATTAATTACCAGTTTGTTATATACAGATGGAGCCGGCATTATCTTTGCCCGGCGCGCGCCAGAGACTCCTCTCTGGCGTGCGCCGGCAATAGACACTGGGAGCCAAGCTCCGTTGCCACGGGGCACGCGAGCGC